>NW_010427637.1:0-1124 GCF_000710305.1 Buceros rhinoceros silvestris | reverse complement strand
CTCCAGAGATTTTTAATGGGTGTAAGAGCAGCCGACAGAGGAGTGTCGTGTCTGTCACAGGGATGCATCTTAACTGCATGTGCAGGTGGCAGCTTGGCAAGGCTGAAGTCCCTTAAGGGACACTTAAGAGCACAGCGGGGAGGAGGCTGGTTAGTGTTGGGCACAGGTGACCGCAATGTGTCACTCAGTTCCTGACCCTCTTGTCTCATCTCATCCTCCCTCCCAGACGTTCTCCCGCTACCTTTCATTCAAGCGAGACAACAATGAGCTGCTGCTCTTCATCCTGAAGCAGCTGGTTGCAGAGCGGGTGATGTACCAGAGAAACCGCTACGGGGCCCAGCAAGACACCATAGAAGTCCCAGAGAAGGATCTGGTGGATAAGGTATGGGCTTGCTGGAACAAGCCTTCTCTGGGTTTACTTCCTGCTCTCTGTCTGCAGCCTCAGAACCAGAGGTGTTCTCAGGCTTGTAACTTCCCTTCCTGAGTTAGGGTAGCAGAGGAAAATGGAGTTAATTCAACCCAGAATCAGGACTGTGTCACTGGTCTCTGCTCCCCTGTTCTGTGAGAACACCGTATTCTTCCCCCTCAGTTCTCATGCACCCCCATAAAGCTTTGGGGTTGCAGTGGTAAGTCCCGCAGTGCAGCTGGTGCTTTGCAAGTGAGTGAGGACTCAAGCTCCCCAGCACCTGCGTTTGGAGAAACAATGAGCAGAAAATCTCTGCTTGCATTAACTTTCCCAGTCCCTCCTGAGGCTCACCCTCCTTCTGCTTAATGCATCCTCATCGCAGTCCAGGGGCTGTGCTGCTGCCTCTGCCTTTCTGAGCAAGGTATTGACCTTGCTTGGCACTAAAGCGGTATTTAGTTCCCGGGTTGCTGCTTTTCTGCTCCTTGCATCAGATGTGCAGAGTAGCCACTTCCAGAGCTACCAGCTCGGTGCTGCCAGTGTGAGCAGCCCCGGTCAGAGGTCTCCTGCAAAACTGTCTCCCACTGGGTGAGGTATCAAGAGCTTTTGGGTAGTAGTTATGTTCTAGCTCTAATGGAAGTGAAAGGACAAGCTGAGTGCAGGCAGATGCTGAGCCAGCATCCTCTCTCTGCTCAGCTCAGCTCAGCTCAGCTCAGCTCTG
>NW_010427636.1:1084-1300 GCF_000710305.1 Buceros rhinoceros silvestris | reverse complement strand
GCTGGAGCTGCTCTGCCCGGGGCCAGAGCGGAGTCAGCCCGGGGAAGAACCACAGTCCTTGTCCATCGCTGGTGTAGCTGTGCCCAGACTGTCCAGTCACAGCCCAGACAGTCCCTTCGGAGCCTGCAGCCCTCAGCAGCAGGCGAGGGGGTCAAGGGGACGGCCGGCACCATCGGGGAGAGGCTGGTGGGGGGGGGCGGGGGGGGGTGGGGGCTC
>NW_010427636.1:0-788 GCF_000710305.1 Buceros rhinoceros silvestris | reverse complement strand
ACTTGTTCAGTGTTGTTACTGCAGATGCACGAGCCATGGGCCAAAGGATGACAGAGGAGGCAAGTGCAGTGCTGTAAGGAGGTGGGCCCATGTGTGGTGTCAGAGGGAAGAGGTGACTTACAGATTATAGATTTCGTGGTGTGGTTTGTTTTTTATTTTATTTTGAAGGTGTGAAGTGATGAGGGAAGTGGCATATCAACCCTGGCAGGGACTTGGGCAAGGTGAGCGATGCTGAGTGGGCTAAAGTAGCAGTTCTTTCTCAGGTGTCATGTTATGATGGTGAAGTTATAAATGTCCCTTGTTGTTTGTGTTTTGCAGATGGGACCTAAGCCTCAATGTGGCAACCTGTGAGGGGCAGAGGCCAGTGAGCAGCCCAGGTGAAGGAGCAGGATGTGAGGATGGGTGCCGGCAGGCTGGAGTTTGGGGCAGTATCTCAGCACGTGTCTTTTGCTTTGGCTTTTCCAGGGGCTGCCCGCAGGCTCAGAGGGGCAAAGCCGCATGCTGATGAGGGGTCTCATGAGGCTCTTGGGGGCTCGGTTGGCATCTCAGAGCAGAGACTCCCATGGCAGCTCAGTGAAGCGTTTCTCGCTGGTTCTGCAGGCGCTGTGTGGGCTGCCTCTAGAACCAGAGGAGCATTTGAGGCAAGCTGGGGAGCACCGAGGAGGAGCCTGGGGCTGGGGATTCCTCACAAGCACCGCAGTGTGCTTTGGCTCTGCAGTCAGCATGTTCTTTGAGACCAGTGCAGCAGCATGCCCCACAGGAGCTGTGGGAAGGGAGACTGGGGAGGG
>NW_010427635.1:3726-14997 GCF_000710305.1 Buceros rhinoceros silvestris | reverse complement strand
TATATTATAATATATATCATATAATATATAATACTTATTCTGTATTATTTATATATTCTCTAGAATGCAAAGAAGATAACGTTAATAGGTTCATAGATTTCTTTAAAGTCAGTCTAGCAGTGACTAAAGCTCACAGAAATACAATCAAATTGCTTATACTGACTTTTTAAGTTGAAAATACTTTTGTCAGTCTGTAATGAGGTACTTCTAGGAAGTTTTTGAATTGGGTTGTTGTACTTCAGACACTAGCATGGTAGAAGAATGCTGAGTTGACAAAATGTGCACTGGAGACCCGAAGTTTTGTATTAATGAATGTAGTGACGGGCTTGATGCTGAACGATGAACAATGTGTGTCAGTACTTTTCAGCTCTTGAGAGGCAACAGTTGTTATTGGTGCACTGAATGTAAGCACGTTAATTGCTATAAAAGAATGCATGTAACAGCACAAGAAGTTGCTGATGGGTGTCAGCCCTGTCTGTCCATCCCACCACCCCCAGTGTGCTGAGTATCTCCATCTGCTCTGCACTTTATTTTCATGAGTGACTTGGGGATTTAGCTTTTCTAAATTTTGCATAAGAATGTATGTATACTGCCTCAGATTTTCAGATCCCAACTTCGATTTTTTTTTTTTTTTTTGTATAGCCAAAGATAATATTTAAGAGAATAATTTTCTATCTCTACTTTTAAAAGATACATTATTTGGATCAGAAAGTACGTCCCGCTGCTGACTTGGGCACTAAAAGTCTCTGTAGGGTTTAGTCCTTCATTAAACACTTCTGGAAATATGCATTTGGACTTGAAATGTCACAATATCCTCCTAGTATAGAAAGGTTGTCATACAGTGTAAGATTATCCCCTCTCTAATATTACTTTGTAGTTCTAGACACAAACCTGAAGACATGGTAACCCCTGGTTAAATGACTTGCTTTTATTTCTGCACTGACTCAAAGCTGTTTGTCTTCAACTGCATTTAACCAAGATCTTTGATGCCGTAACCTGGATACTTGCTATTTGAAGTTGGTTTTCAGGCTTAAATTAGAAGGCTTCTGAAAATGATGTTACTCAAAAGTACAGTCCTTGGAAGTAAACTTTTCAAAAGATCTGTCCAAAGTAGCGTGGGCTTTTCCATTTTCAGGAAAATGAAATTTGTTATGTCTTGCTATAAATTTCTGAAGACATTTGAGTTTCTCTCCTGAGAATAATCTAAAGTAATTTTGTTACCACATAGTTCCTCAGTTGACTAATGGTTCAAAATCTGCTGTTTGGATTATCAGACTTGTGCAGATCTAGATATTTCTCCACTACCATCATGGGGATCTATGTTGCTTTCTCCTTCTTCCATTCTCCCCTCAATCCGTTTTTAGCTACCAGCTTATCTTTTCTGGAGAATTAAATTAGAAAATGTCACACTTTGTTTCACCTGTGTCAAAGCTGAGCTTTATTATGCATTAGTGATCTTCAACAGTAATGACAGTGCTTTTTTAAAACCTTGTGAATCTGAGCTTCACCCTTTTTTTAAATTTGGAAGAAAATGAAACTTGCCTTTTCTGTTTGTTCCACATTTACAAGATTAACTGGTTTCCTTTAAGTTAAAATAAACCTTTTATATTTGTTAATCTGAAAACTGATCCAGCCAGAAACTGTTGTTCTTCACTGAATATGAATGTGCAAGTAGAGAATGGATAATTGAGTGGGAATGATCATCTAGGTAGAGAGGGAAGTGAGACAGCCTTTTTGGTGGCAATGTCAACCTTTTTCCATGAACTGATGAACTTCTCAAATAATGGAAAAATCAAAGGAAGTTTGGCAAGTATAAGACTGGCAAAGGCTTCCCTTTCTGCATTTAGCCCTTGTATTGAATACGAGCAGTAGTATCAAGGACAGTTGTGTATGGGAGAGAAAGATGAAAAGAATTTTGTCTAAAATGAGATTAATGCAATGCGTTGCTTTAATGGAGTATCTCTTCTAATTAATATAATCCAACACTTTTTCCTTCTTAAACTTTTCTTTGATTTCTTTGAAAAACCTGGTTTTTTTTTCAGGTATTTTGGGGCAGCTGAAAAGCTTCAGTTGCTGTGGCAGGAGAGGAAAGAGTTAAGGCATAGTGTCAGTCTGCTCAAAGGGCAAATTTGCTTTAGCAAGTAGTTAAGCAGAAAAGCACCCCACAGGCTCTTGTAACTGTGCAATCTTAAAGTCTGCATATATGAAGTATGTGTAGATATTGCTGAATTGATTAAATGTTAAAAGGTAGGTGCCTTATTCTAGGAACAACATGTTATATCAACATTTTGTGATGCTCCTTAGACTGTTCTGTAAAACGTGTTTGTGTTACAGGACAAGAAGTAAATGCATTAGAAATGTGGAGAGAGCTTGCTGCAGAAAATCTGGAAGACATAACTTCCTTTTCTTGCCAAGGGGAAAATGTAAACAAAGCCCTAATTTAATTGTAGACTAACTACTAGACTGGTTTTCTGACTAAGCCTTTCTTCCTTCCCTAACTGGCTGCTCTTATCATTGAGAGAGTCTATTTTCTGTTTCATTTGAAATGGATTTCTGTATTTTGAGGGAGGACATACATTGGAGTTTGACCATTTAATTCTTGCTACACTTGCATTAAGTCTGAATTTAGATATTACTGAAGGTAACTACTGAAGCTAAAGTTACTGGTGTAACTTCTGGGGCTTCTGATAGTTTGTGGAAATAGCTGAAGTTTGCTTGTTCAGGGAAGCATTGCAGTAGTAGTGTGTATTACTACTCTGCATGCTCGTATATGCATATACTAAAATATCCATCCTCAAAACAGATGAAATCTTTGAATCGTATAGCATCAGATGTTACAATATAACTGTTACATGTCGAAGTCAGTGTGGTTCTTAGAATATTCCACTGAAGTTAATGAGTTTAAATTGAGGAAGAGTCCCAGCAAAGAAAGTATTTTTAACTGTGCAAGTTTTTAAATAATTGTTATGATCTTACTATCTACAGAGATAACTGATTTATACAAACAGGTGTAAGATCACCATGTTAATTGTGGCTTTTTGTACCTTAAAAACATCTAAATAAAAGGAGAACAGCCTGTGGTTTGACCAGGAATTTTAGACTCACTCAGAGTGGTGGCAATCTATAGCCAGTTTACAAGTTTTCAAATGAATCAACTGTTGTGCAAATACCATGCATGATGAATTTTCCAGTTTGATTTTGTATTGCTGCCTGCTTCAGTGAGCAGAGTAGACCTGGGAGTGACTGTGGATGTTAGGAGACAAGGAAAAGGTAAAGTGTCAACACTGAAGCCCAAGCCTCTGAAACGGGCAGCAGAGGAGGACTCTGTGTGCCTGGGGCCAGGGTAGCTTGACTTGCTGAGGCTGAGCCCAAGCGCAGAGAGGATGAGGATGACTACAAGGGTATAGTTTAGTAGAGTTGTGAGGCAGTTTGATAGCAATAGTCTACTCTCTTTGTATCTACAGCTGTGTGTTCCTGTTCCAGTTGTAGCGAATTGTTAAACCAACCTGCAAGAATTCCCTTTTTCCTGTCTGTTACCTGTAACCCCCTCCAGCAGTGGTGTGATGGGTCAGCCATCTGAAATGACTTGTTCTGTGATGATATAATCTCTATATCAGTGTGAGGGGAAGCAAGAAAACCCCATGGCTGGAGCAACAGAATGAGAGGTACAGCTCCCTGTTCGTTTGACTTTAGTAGTTTTGTCAGATCACCTTGATGTATGGGGAAGAGCTGATAGGCTGTGAGTCTGTATACACAGTTAGCCCTTCCTTGTCAGTGGAGGAATTTGCTGGATTGAGGGGATGTATATAAAATGCACATAAGCTTGGTTTTGTGTTTTTCCCCATATGACTAATACCTAGATACATATATTCCATCACTGCAGATTTAAAGTCTTCCGAGCCTTCAAAGAACCAACACACCAGTGGACCTCTTTAGTAGTAATGGCTGCGATCTGAAGGGTTGTTAAGCACAGCCTAGCTGAAGGGAGGAACAAACTGCACAAATACAGAGCAAAAGTGTAAATCACTTCTTTCTGCTAGGGCTGCCCTTGCTTTGCAGACAGTTTGGAGGTAATCTTTTTACTACTCTTAATTTGTAAGAGCTGTGTAGGAGAAATAGTATATTGCAAGAGGGATCTTGTAGTGGTCTTATGGCTACCCACTTACCTTAACTACCACCTTCAATGTAAACAGCTTGACTGAGTGAAGATAGAGGCAATGCTGTTCTTAAGGGCAGCGATTGTTGCAGCTGCACCAGAGGATCAGCTAAGAACAACCATGGTCCAGTCAGGTCCTTGATGGGTGGCTTCTCAGACATCTGCTAGGATGAGAGGGGTCAGCTTTGTTGTAGGAATGAGTGCATGGGACTGGGATTGTTTAGTTTTTGAAGGCTGTACCAACTGAGTATTAGTCAAACTGCATGTTGTGTTTGACTGTGGTGGGCAAGCAGCCTTTTCTTGCTGTTCTTCCCTCCTCTGATGATGGTCCTTGGTTTTCTTGGGTCATTTGGTAAATGGATGCTGGGAGCTAGTTAAACTAGAGAGGAAAAATCTTGCAGGAGAGAATACCCTCATTTGGTTGCTGACATGATGAAGGAGTTTTGGGAAAACGGTGGTGGTAGTTGAGGTGAGCACTGCTGAAGAAATGCTCCTGGAACCACAATATTGGTAAAACAGCTTGTTTTGGTGCACACTAGACGATGCATTTTTAATCCAAATTGGAATGGTGTTTTAGCTGCATCCAAGACTTGTGGTTTGTGACCATTATTGTAGAAACTATTTAAAAACTGTAGCTGAAGTTTGTCAGTTTTATGGCTGTGACAATGCTTTCTTGAATGCGGAAAATCAGTGTTTCTTTAATAAAATTCCTGATGTCTCATGAGATAGATGGGACTAGAGTACCTTTTGAGTTCTTTACTGTGCCTTTCTGTTTCTACCTTCCAGTTTTTCTGTTATAAATAGATGAATCAGTCTTGAACATGTAAGAGGTGATGCTTCAGACTTCTGTTATATTGGAAAGGCTGCATGGGTGAAATGTGCTGTTGTGCGATGACAAAAGGATCCATGGAGAAGATGGTGTACAAGACAAAGAATGGTGTTATATTAGGGAGAGGGGTATAGAGAAAATTGTTTTAAATTGGTAATAGCTATTTTTTAAAGCCACAGGCAGAGTTTTTCAGTGGAAGTAGATGAGATGCATATTATTGTGTCACCAGGTATCTCAAAAGCTCATGCAGAAAGGAAGAGGATTGTGCAGAAACACTGTAGTAATGAGAAATCATGTTGGTAATGGTTCCAAGCAACAGAAATATCACATGTTGTTGTTGGTACAATGGCTGGCTGGCAGGATGAGGAGTTGATTGCCAAAATAAGATAATGAGTTAATCAATAAACCGATTTATGAACTGAGTTCACCCATATGGGAAGGCTGATCTGTACTCAGGGTCCAGGAGTCCACTCTGAACTATGGGTCCAGGAATTTTAGTCTACTTTGACACTGAGTTGCTGGAGCTACTGCTGGGAGAACCCCAAGCAGTGTCATCACCAGAGATGGCTACTATTTCTCTTAAGGCTGTTGAAGTTAATAAGGGAACTAAAACTGTATCATCAAAAGGATGTTGATTTGAAGGTGAATTGAAAATAGCAAGTCCTAGGAGAGGATCGGTGCTGCTTACTTACTGTAGGTAGAGAGTATAGTGTTTGGGGTTGCCTTATTAGTAATTTTAATAAAGTTTTGGAGGAAACGTTGTGAGAGGAAGTGTGGTGAATGTGACTATAGTGAATTTAGAAGCACTATTGTGTACAGGAAGCTCCCAGATCATTCAGAGAATTTTATTTTATTTTTTTATAATTGAGCCTGGAGAAAAGGGAAAAGGTCTCCAGTACAAGGAGTCTGTAGGATATACCCCAGTGAGGTGGTACCTGATGTGAGAAGGCAGCAGTGCTAAAATCCAGAGATAGATCTTCCATATGGCTGGGGTTTGAGCCAAGATTTCCCTGTCTTGTTAGACTTGCTAATTGAAAACAGCATCTTGTGTTGTGGCTGGGTCACAACTCAAGCAAGAGGACAAATTCCCTTTCTCAGTGAAACAGGGATCTTTGGGGGGCACTCTCAGAGAAAATAGAATAAACTTGTGTACACTGTGAGAACTGCGAAGGAAAGACTACGTGCCCTGCTCCACAAAAAGCAACAGTCCTGTTGACAGATAAGGGATACTTGAATAGAAAGCCCAGGAAATACACTTGTAAAGGTTAGACAGGTTCATGTGAAGAATTCTTTTGCTCCACTCTTGCCTTTTCCATGGAGAAAGAGAGAAGCAGATGACTGAGGATACTGCTGCAATAAAGCACAGGCAGTGTCTGGAGATAGAGGAGGACGGTGGTCTTTCCACACTGCTATTCAGTCGCAGTATCTGAAGGTGAATTTAGCTGAAATTTGATTCAGTTAAGATGCTGCTTGATAAGACAATTCAGCATTGGTGAGAGCTTTGATAGAGAAAAAAGCAAACTATTTTAAAAAAGGTCTGATCTTTTTTTTTTTTGAGGTACTTTTTGTGTAATTTGGAGGTTCCTTTTTCTGTCTGTGCTGGTTTTGGCTAGGATAAAGTTAACTTTCTTCATATGGGGCTATGTTTTGGATTTGTGCTGAAAACAGTGTTGATGATACAGGGATGTTTCAGTTATTGCTGAGCAGTGCTTCCACAGAGCCAAGGCTGCCTCTGCTCCTCACGCCATCTCACCAGTGAGCAGGATGGGGGTGCACAAGAAGTTGTGAGGTGACACAGCCAGGACAGCTGACCCCAACTGACCAGAGGGATATTCCATACCGTATGAGGTCACGTCAGCATATAAAGCTGGGGGAAGAAGGAAAGGGGGGGGACGTTCGGGGCTGTAGCATTTGTCTTCCCAAGTAACTGTTCACGTGATGGAGCCCTGCTGTCCTGGCGATGGCTGAACACCTGCTGCTGATGGGGAGTGGTGAATGAATCCTCATTTTGCTTTGCTTGTGTGTGCAGCTTTTCTTTCCCTGTTAAACTGTCTTTATGTCAACCCAGGAGTTTTCTGACTTTCACTCTTCTGATTCTCTCCTCCAGCCCACAGAGGATGAGGGGAATGAATGAGCAGCTGCATGGTGCTTAGTTGCTGGCTGGCTTTAAACCACAACACTGTCTTAACCAACAGATGTGTTCATGTGTTTATTATACCAAAGAAGATTTGCCTTTCTTAAAAGCATGTTTTTGTTTGCTCATAATAGGCCTTTTGAAAAACCTTTAGACTCCTCAAAATGTATCACAGTGTGTCAGTATCTTGCAATTATTCTGAATTGGCTAAAATTAATTATCCTCATTTTTTCTGTAAAAGGATATGTTCGTACCTAATTACTCTGCTCAGTGATATTGATAAAGATTTGATGGATAGGATTTCTCTGATTTTCTTAAAGTAGGTGTGAATCAGTGTCTGAATCATACAATTTTTAAGTGAACGTATAAGAAATGGAAAGTCATTGAAGAATATATAGCGTCATTTTACTTCAAGAGAGTCCTAGAGGGTAATAAATGAGTTCTTGCTGATTTTGCTAAAAGAAGTGTTTTGAATTCAACTTCGGGAACATTAGTTAAGTCTTTCATGTGAATATCGTCAGTCAGAGTAGACTTTAGGTAAATTATTGGGTGCTTGCAACCAGCTGGAAGGATCAGTGATGTAGATGATCAAGATTCATTTGCCAGTATATGAAAACATTTAAGTTGCTTGGAACGAACTTCCTATTCTGCTCAGGATTGTACTGCTGTAATTCAGGTAGTCTGTCTGCTTCGTGTGTATGGCTTTTTTAGGTGCTGGAACTTTTTTGTATTTAGAGGCATATAAATATGTTGATGTCCCATGCCTCTGCATTGCTTGTGATCTGTTGCTCCCTGCTAATGGTATTACTTAATTACTTCTAGGATGTGCCACATTCACATCATACTCTGAATGGCTTTGCTGCTCATCAAAAATCATACTTTGAATGCTGTTTGTAAAGAGAGCATTGAAAAGAAGGGGGTTTTGTATATGTTCTGTGTCTTTTCAACTGCCAGATTGCTTCTCAATGTTTTTGCTTCCTGAACCATATGTATATTCAAGACTACATGCCTTTATACTCCATTTTCACTGTGATTCCTCAGAGGGCATGTGGAAAATTGGTACAATAATTTATTTTTCTTTGCCTCCTAAAACTGAGTCTTATGATTCTCAACAAATCTAGAAGTAAAAAGCCAGAACTACTGTGGGGTTTTTGCTGACTCTATTTTAAAATAATTTCTTAATGGAGAAGTACAGTACTTCATGAAAATTAAGCACAACTTTTAAAGCACTTTAAGAAAGGGCTCTTTGTGATAGCTGGAACACATGATTCTCAGCAAACCACTAAGCAATACAGTCACTTCTGTAATCTAGTTATATCAGCTTTTTCTTGCCCTCTTGTGCCTGTAACAGCTGATGTGGCTTAAGTCCTGGTATTTTGCTTCTTGGATTTTCTTTCTTTCCAGTGCAGTAAACGGTGCAATAACACAGATTCGTAAACCCAAATCATGACAAACATTATCTGTTCCTTATTTTTGTACAGTACTAATCCAAACCAGAACCTTTCAGCTCTGTCAACTACATATTACTATTATATCATCCAGGTAATTCTAAATAATGATAATGGTTGATTGCTTGACTGGATTTAAAACGATGACAACAATAAAGAGCCAAAATATGCTTTGTGTGCATTCGCACGTGAATCAGGCTGCAGAGTCAGCTGGTCCTTTAGAATTTCAGTTGTTTCCTTTGGTCAGAGAATTACTTGCCAGTTTTACAGTTTCTTCAAGGTATGCTGTGCCGTAAGCATTCAGTTCTCTAGTGGTGTGCTCTTGATATTGGAGACTTCTAGCCTTAGCAAAGCGCCTTGTTGGTGGAATAAGAGGCGAGTCAGGACAGGTAATACTCAGTTCCTGTCAGCTCCTCCTCCTTGGAGAAATCCCCCCCGCCCCCAGTGGGGGCTAGTAAAAAAGTGTGGTAGATGGTAAATGCACATCTGAACAGTTGGAACTCCAACCACAAGCATCCTTCTCGTAGTTTTTAAGTGCTTGTTGTCCCTTCAGATGTTGTTGGCTGGTAATTTCAGTAGTGATACTGTGTTAACAACCAGCATGGTCAGGGCTGGCTTTGGATACTCCCCAGAGGATGGGAACTGTAGAACCATTCTGCTGAACATGGGATTGTTCCTGAATACTTTTGTGATGGCTCAGGGCTCTGTATTGGTCACCAGACCACTGCTCTGCTAGAGACAGGTTCAGGCTAAGGCAAGGCAGTAGAGTATACCTTGGGGACAATGGCAGGGGTCCGTTATCACAAGTTCTTTCTCTCTTGCTTATTATAAAAATAGGTATGTTCTTGTTAAAATTTAGTTGAAGTATTTCTCACTGGGGTTACCACTTTTAAAAGTTGATTTTTAGAGTTCTTTTTTTTTTTTGCCAGTGTACCAATTTACTACTGGATGTTGTCATCTCATCTTGCATTTCAGTTCCACTTCTTTGTTACTTGACAGGAACTGTTGGGACAAAATAACATAACATTTTTACTCTAAATAAAAATCCGTCAAGTATGAATAATGCATGCTTGTGAAACTTGTCATTTACTCATAGGAATTTTAAAATATGTTAAGTAAAATGTATGAAAATCATGTTTGTGCAAGTATGTGCAGGTACATGATATGATTTCCTACTTCAGTCTTAGTATTATGCTATTTCATAATACTAAGGCAGCAACTCCAGAAGAAATGCAAAAAGCTCTTAAAATTTTAGAGGGGGAAAAAGTAAAATGGTTTCTGTTGTAAAACATGTTTTAATGCTTCTGTCTGTGTTTAGCCCATAAACTATGGCAGATGCTCTGTCACCTGGTGACCCCTCTCCAGCCGAGGAGGGGGATCGGGGAAAGGAGAGGACGCCCATGAACTGAAGTGAAAACAGATTTAATGAAACGGCCAGACTAATGCCAAATGCCAGTATAAAGTACACAAAGTTATACTCAGCCCAATTAATGTTTGGTGGACACAATAAACAGGAAAGAACTCCTCAGAAGCAGGAGGAGCAAGAGCCAGGAGCCTAAGCAGGAGGACACGGTGTCCACAGCAAACTTCCCCCTTTATACTGAGCATGATGCTCATGGTCTGGGGTACCCCTGTGAGTCAGCTCGGGTCAGCTGCCCTGGCTGACTCCAGACTGCAAACGGCCTGCAGACCATGGCAGGTCTATGGGTCTGTCCCAGCAACAGGACAGCTCCCTCCCTTGGGCTTTAATTGGATCCCAGTGGACTACAGAAGACTTTATGAAACCTTTGTTTTGAGTGATGACTATAAACAAGGTGTCATTGTTACTCAAAGTCCATTCTGTACACAGACCTTTTGTTAAATCAAAATGTGCAATCCAGGAATTCCTGGCTGTCAGCCCAGACAGCTCAGATGCAAGTTGTCTTAGGTTCTTAAGATTTTGGGTTCAGTGTGACAGGTATTGAGAAGACTGAGAAACTATTTCAGGTACTGAAACTTTTAGCTAGATTTGTGTTTATTTGAAATTTTGTTTTGCTCTGAGTATCGTTATAATATGAAAGTAACTTTGTAGCATTTTGGATGGTAATTTTGGCTTCTAAAGCTTCCTGGTTTCCTATAACACTTCATATATACTACTTCTGCAGTGCAGGCTCTTTTATAAACAAGTTTTGACAGAATTTAACTTTTTTGTGTGTACATCTGTATATACATAGCGCACATCTGTGTGTGTCACTGCTCTCAACAAGGGATCCTGTTTCAGTAGGTCAGCGTATGTTGAATTTAGTTTCCTTTTGTTACTGCTTTTGTGGATGCATCTAGACTCTTAACAAAAGACAAGGAAAAGTTCACCTAATTTTAAGCTCTGAGGCTAAAATTAGATTTTAAAAAATTATTCAGCTAAGCCAAAACAGGGAAGCTTTTGGTATGCAAGGATAACTTCTGCTAGGAAAGATGGAATCTTTCTTTCCTTTTGCATCAGAGTGGTTCAAGTACAGTTTGCTGTCAGAAGACGGGATCCTGGCTCTAGCAGCTTGTTCCCATGTTTCTCTTCCTTTTTGCACCTGGGCTGCCACAGCTTTTCATGTGGTGCTGTAACAAACCAACTGGTAAAAGATACTGTTTAAATTTTTGTCTAGGTTGTTTTTAATGTGGCTCACTTCATCTGGTTCACAGAATTTTTGGGCCAGAACAAACAAGGTAGGGC
>NW_010427635.1:0-3645 GCF_000710305.1 Buceros rhinoceros silvestris | reverse complement strand
AGGGAAAGTGATTTTGAGAATGAAGAGAGGAAGGCAGGGCTTCCTCCAAGACAGAGTTCATTACTGTTTTAGCTTAAACTGTTTGGGAAATACAATGTGTGTTATACAGTATTATCTTGTAAAATTTAGTGATGTGAATAAAAAATACAAAGACTGTACTTTCAGTTGATACATGAGGTTAAGGACAGGGACAGTGGTGGGACTAAAGCCATGATCAGTTTTGAGCCACATTGTTATGAACCACAACATGTTTGAACTCAAGATGCAAAATACTCTCAAGAAGTCATTCAGTATACACATGACCAAGCTGTGCATGGTTAAATTTGAAAGGAGGCACAAGAAGGTTTGGTGTCTAAGTGGCTGACCACAGTGTCTGCTCTGCATTGAATTCCCTCTTCACTGAAACCTGGCGTGTTTGGTTTTACTTACACAAATATGTGAATGTATATAGTATACATATATAGTTTACATAAATGAGTGTATTTATATATACAGCTTTAGTATGACACACTTTTTACACTGCCCTGTGTTACTTAAGTTACATATTTAAAATTTAGTGAGTGAATTCATTCTGCACGATACTCACTTGTGCTTAATGTGTTACAGGGTTCTTGTGATAAGCCTCTGAATAACATTATTTTAGATATTGAATATTTGGGGAACTTTTAATAGTGTTCACATTTTTCAGTTAATTTAAATCCTGTTCTTTTGCAAATTCAAGCACTGAATGCTAATGGTATTGAACAGTTGCATATAGTCCTTGATCACGTTCTTCCCATCTGCAGCATGCTTGTTGCCAAGTGGAAGATATTAATTTCAAACCTGAGATTTGGTTATGTATATTTGGTGCTTGCTGAAAAAACAAAACTCCAAACAACAAACCTACTTTTATTTTTCTCTTTTACTCAGCTTCTGGGCTCTTTCCCATGTCAGGAAGAACTGACAAGTGTTAGTAGACTTCTAACAGACAAGTTATCACACTACAGCTGAACACAGAAGAAGAAAGTGAAGTAGCAATGGCATTATGCCAGGACTCTGTCCAAATGAACCAAATCCAATTTTAGGTGTGACAAGGGAAGTTGTTGGGATATCTGCTCAGGATGCTGCTCTTCATTTGTGAGAGAGTTGGCATTCAAACTGAAAGGTGACTCTTACCTTCACAAAGCTTGTACTGAATGTAGATAATTTCATGTGGAAATGAACGGCACATTTAAGCAATGTATTCTGTGTGGGTACACAAATCACTTGGAGTGTCATTGTTTTAATTAAGTTGTTTTCTAAGTTTTTTTTCTTAAATGAATGGAGCTTTTCATGTGTGGAGAAGAGGTCAGCATCCCTATGGATTTGGTTATCTTACAATAGCTTATTTCTGCACAAGGAGGAAAATGAGTACATGCATTGGCTAAGACTGAACTGATCCAACAGCTCGTGCTTGCTGAGAAAGTTTACTGGCGTTTGCTGGTGTGGTGTTGCTCATTCTGTGTGTGCTCTCGTTCTGACTTCATCCTGAGCAGGCTCACCATTCAAGTAGAAAGGTATTTTACTTTTCTGTTTCCTGATGTGTAGCGAGCTGAATCTGCATGGAGACAAGTTCAGTAAAAGCATCAGGTTATATGCAATTGAGAAGTCATTGCCAGCTAGCTGGAGAGGGCAGGTGTGGGAGCTCCTACTTTCTGCATTTGCAAGCCTGTAGACTGGCTCAGGTTGGCTTCTATAATACCAGGAAAACTGCTGCGTTGTTAACGGTTGTGCCTCCTGCCTTAGCAGGATTCAGCTGGTGATCAGCAGGCTGCAGCTGTGTGAGGCAGACCTGGGTTATGCACTCTCTGGAGCAGCAGTTCTACCTGTGCATCATGTCTAGTGTGAAGTGTTGTGGTTCCTTTTCGAAAATGTGTGATATCATAGACGACAAATGCCAAAAAGCCTGCTTTTAGCCTTGTTCTAAGGCATCAGGTATTGGAAATCATGCATTCTCTCATGCTTCCACAATGCTTCAGCCATGCCTATGTCTTACCTTTGCACGTAGCCGTGTCTCTAAGCCAGCCTTCTCTACTCTTCCTTCTCAGGCAGCCAGCACTCAAATCCTGGGACACTTCTTTCCCCACACCCCTGTGCCTACAGCAGTTTTCAGCCTCTCACTTTCTGCTCACCAGGATCTGCTTTGCATACTGCATTTGTGACTAAGGGCTCGGGTGTGCCTCTCCACTGAGAATCCTATCTCACCTCCTCCATGTCACAGTAACTCCCTCTTCTGAACTCAAGCCAGAAATACACACACTATTAAAGCAGGGAGGAGAGACTGGAACAATGCTGCAGTTTCCTTGAAACACACTCTCTTGCATGGCACTTCCTGTCCACTTTAACATGCCAGAGGTATGCTGAGAAAGGAGGTGCCGTGGGTAGCTTATAGCAAATTTGGGTATACCTGTGACAACATGGTAGAAGTTAGCTACATGTTCACAGTGTTGAATGGAGTCTAAAAAATTCTTCGCGTGGACTTGTATCACTGTTGCCTGCACGTTTGTGTTTTGGATGGGGGCGTATGTGCAGCTGACAGCAGGCAGTTCTTCACTGTGTTAACTTTCATTTTGCAATATTAGTATTTTAACACTCCTAATACGGGAATGAGTTAGAATGTGCTTGTATATTCAGCCATGCATCCTTGTTCAAATTCCCTCAGAATTCCCACAACATTTTCAGGTGCCTAACAAAACAGTAGATGAATGCTTAAACATCTTATTTTTACTATTATAAGCTTACTTCTAGTCTAAACTTGAAAAATAGGACTGAATGGGAATTATGTAAATGGTATGAAATCAAAATGCAGCTGAAAGCAGTGATGATGCTGTAACCTTCAGCAGTATTGGTTTATTCTGCTTTCTCAGTATAATTCAATTTGGGATTTTTATAACAATGTGTAAACATCAGTGTATATGAAAAGTCTTTCTAGGTATCATTAAAGGAGCATATCTGGTCTAGACCAGCTCCTACTTGAAGATTTCTTAGCTAAAAGTTTGATAGCCATACTGTTCCTTGTTGCAGTTTAGCATACTGATTTGTGAATGGCTTGGAAATATACAAATTATTTTGGAAAAAAGGAATGTATTTTGATCTTGGTTTTGTGCTTCAAATTATCTTGGAAATGGTTGAGGTTTTAATTTATGAAAATCCTGGAGTGCTGAAAATCCAGTGCTGGAGGCTGAGTTTATTTTGTCTGAATACGTAATACCTACTGAAAAACAATGAAGTAACTTACTGGTGGTTTTGTTCTTTAGAAATGGAGGAACAGAATGCTGGACCTGGGATTGAAGATGTATAAAGGATTATGGGATTATACACTGAAGAGCCAGCAGGCGGAATGCCCGAGTGATTGAAGAAAATGGGTGCTAATGCATCTAACTACCCTCACTCGTGTTCCCCAAGAGTAGGGGGAAATTCACAGGCACAACAGACATTCATAGGTAACTCTTCTCAGTTATCTTGTCACTTATGTAAAAGACTTGCTGGATTGTGTATGTTCTGGATTTGGTTTGCTTGCAGTAGTGTTATACAGAGCTTTTATTTTCTAGGTCACCAGTTTGAATCCATTCAAGCTCAATCGTGCATGAAATTCGGTACTGTTACGGGTTGAGGGTCCGAGGTATC
>NW_010427634.1:39701-44332 GCF_000710305.1 Buceros rhinoceros silvestris | reverse complement strand
GAACAGTTTAATAACTAAAATAAAATATAATGATAGTAATAATAATATATTCTAATAATAATCCCTTTCATTACAATTATAATGAAAAGAGAGAGAGAAAACACAAGAACAAGTGATGGGCAATGCAGTTGCTCACGACCCGCTCACCGATGCCCAAGCAGCGATCCCCCACTGCTGGCCACTCCACCCAGTTTACATACTGACCAGGAGATCCTGTGGTATGGAATATCCCTCTGGCCAGTTCGGGTCAGCTGTCCTGGCTATGCTGCCCCCAGCTTCTTGTGCACCTGCTTTCTAGCAGAGCATGGGAAGGTGAAAAATCTCTAACTTAGGATAAATGTTGCCTCACAACAACTAAAACATCACTGTGTTATCAACATTACTCTCACACTGAATCTAAAACATTGCACTGTACTAGCCACTAGGAAGAAAATTAATTCTATCCCAGCCGAAACCAGGAAATTTATGCAGAAGCATTTTTATTTGTAAAGGTACAGTTCTTTGAGCCACATGGACTCCATGGCATTTGGGTATTCAGTTTCTGCGTGCAGTTTGTACTTTGCGGTGTAAACTGGTATGCTGGCAAATACTTCAGTTAAGAAGGATCTCTCACAGCTTTGCCAGTTATGGTATTATAGTACTTTTGTCTTGCTTCTTGTTGAGTCAGAAAAAGATGTATTGGCATAGACATTATTGTGCCTTTTTCAAGAAGTCTGGGGAGGTCCAACCGAAAAGCAGATCAGTTGTCACAGTACATCATTAGAAAAAACATTCCGTTCACTTCCTTTCTCACCTGAATTCCAAGTCTTCCTCTTTATTTACTGTTACTCTGCTTGCTCAGATAAAAGAGGCCCTTCCACTTGGGCTTTGGTTTATAGCTTTCATAGAACAATTACTTGGTGAAACCTTCTAACATGCTATAGAAGTTGGTTTTGACCATTTTGTTTATGCCATGCTGTCTTCATGCACGTTGATGTGCCGGTGAATCTGTGCTTGTTTTTAGAACTTCAGTAATTTTATAAGAAGCTGTAGAAAAAAGTTTGAACTTGTTTCGACTGCTCTGCTTGTTTGTTTTAATAGGCTAGATTTTCTGGGTCTTTTTTTCCCCGACAGTCCTGCACATTTTTACAGTAGTTGTTACTTCACATTTGGTTATTGTGGGGGTTATAATGGTGAAAATGGAATAAGAAGGCCGAAAATAACATTTTATTTGGGAACATTGATGTAGTTTTCTTCTTCAGTTCTTTGGGAAACACTTCTGGTCTTTAAAAGCGTAAGGTTGAATTACAGACCCAATGTCCCATACCCCCGGTATGCTGTAAAATCATGTATTGCTTTAAAGTTGTTTAAAAAGCATCTGAAATCTTTACACCACTAGGTTTTTTGACATCTCAGTACAATTAAAAGTTCATTTTAAACCATGTTTGAGAATGAAATTTGCTTCTGTTTGAAATATTAGTATGTCAAATTTCATGCCAGTGAGGCTCTAATGAGTAAGTTACAGCATATTTGATATGTAGTGTGAGCAGCGAGTGGGCCTGGATCACAAACTTGGTGATGCAATTCCAGATTTCTGATTTTCCTTCCATGAAGACTGAAATATGGTATTCAGAGTTAAGGGAGAACAGTCAGTCAGCGTTCCTGTAAACCAGCATGTTAGAACGCGCAGTGGTTTTTCAGCTCACATCTATTGCAAAGGACAGGGGTGTGTGCGTGTGGGTGTGTCTTGGTAGTTGGAGTCAATCTGGCATGAAGAAAGTTGACCAAAATGCAGAACAAATTAAACTCAAGTTCAGGTAGTACAGTATCTAGAGTTAGAAGCTAATCAAGTTACGCCTGCATTTTTCTAATGTGGCAAGAAAATAAGGAAAATGTTTCATTTCTGTCAGTCATTTTGAAGTTTTGACATTGTGCCTTTCTCATTTTGGTCCAGCATTGATGGGTTCTCCTACTCTTTGATGGCAGAAAATTACAGTCACTTTGAAAAACATAAAATTAAATGCAAAGGAATTTGGGGGAATATGTCTGGTTTTATGTGCACAAGTAGCAAACACAAAGTTTGGTACCTGGTAGTATATGTAAGCCTGTCTGAGTATTCCTGGGCTTTTCTGCTCTTGCTGCCTGGAAATCATCTGATTAAAACGTGAAGGCTGGCTGTATTTGCCCTTGTTTTACAAAGGTCTGGCAGCAGGGTCAGAGCTGTAGCTCCAGCCAGGCAGTTGGTATCCAGAAATCTGAACCTGCCCACTGCTAGAGACAGACGAAACCGTTGGACATGCTGCGTCTGAGCTGTGTAGCTTGCATTCGGACCAGTGGCATCCACAGATTCTGTGGTAGCTAGACCTGCTTTGCCTGGAGCGTTTATAAAACCTTCTGCAGCATGTATAAAGAAACCAACATTTGTATGTGCTCGCTTTTTCTTACCTAAATTGGACAGATGTTCTTGTGGAAGAAAACCTGCTGTTTAAATAATCAGTGTTTGGTTTCGCTCTTGAATCCTGAGGTGAATTAGGAAGAGTACGGTCTATAGTAGTGCATCATTTTAGTAATTCCACTTAACACACTGGTTTTGATCAGTTTTAGTGTACTTTGGTAATCACGTCACTCTTTCGCTTTTTTTTTTTAAGGCATTTAGTCTATTTTGCCTTAGATTTTGCAAAATTTTATTTCAAAGTAACTGCTCGTTAAATTTGTTAAGAACACTGGAAAAGAAGGGAATTTGTCTGTGTGCATTAGATAGGTAACTAGAGGGAGTTAAAAGGTTTACCTTGGTTGACAGAAGACCTCAGTGGATTTTCTAGGCTGAGAACTTCGTTTCTTTGCTCACGGTCTCAAGTTAGTTTTACAGCACATCAACCATTAATCTAAGTACGTTTTGTTCTGTTTCACAGAACAGAGAGCAGTAGACTGCAGTCTTCTCACAAGCCATACATCATTACCAATGAAAAATGTGGCATCTAGAGCTGCTGGAAGTTTGTGCTGTGAAAGTTTTGAGGAGGAAAGTCTAAAATTCTGTATTGCTATGGTGATAAATTGCCTTTAAAAACATGAGCAAATGAGACTGTTTTGATGGGATGTGTTTGAGTGGAAAACTCAGGCTTTTGTTTACTTTGTTCCCGCACTCCCTTTGCTCCAAACCAGTCAGAGATCTGGCTGCAGTCAGTAGTGCTTGGGAAATGGTTTTGCTGTGATGACAGTATACTTAGAATAGCGCCTTGGCTGTGTCTAAGCTGCTACCTATAAACTGCGGAGAGCTGGCTTGTCCTCCTGTGCATTTATGCCACACACTGCAGAAGTCTAGTGGCACACTGGATTTGGATTCCTCCTTGAAAAGGTAGGAGCTTATCTGTTCAGCCTGGAGCAGACCTAATGAATTCTGTGCTACAGTTAAAGATCCATCAATGCCTTGACGACAAACAGCACAGCATTCAACAGTCTGCGCAGTATCTGTTCTTCTAAAAACAATCTCAGATTTCACTTAGGCTATAAATTGAATCCCCTACTGTCATATCTCTCGAGCATTTAGGGTGCTATGGGAAAGCTTACGTAGCCTCTCTGAAAAAAACGAGAAAAAGAAAATCCTGCTTCTTACAGTTTGACCTTTCCCATATCGTTGAAGGGTGAATACAAGCTAAACTCGTTCTTTCAATCCAAAATAAATAGAAGTGATTGAGAGATCAAGAGTGAAATATCTGTAGACAGTTTCAGGAAAAAATCTCATCTTTGTAAAAGGTAGCGTGGTAGCCTGTTAGATGGCAGTGTTATATTTTCTAGCATTACGGGTACTCAAGACACATGAGAAGATGAGAAAGCCTCTCCCCAAATGCTAATTTTAGGGAGGAGTTGTTAAGAGAAAAGAAGATCTCTTGTTTATTGGACTTTCCATTGAAACAGACAGGCTGGCAGATAAGCTGTATGAACCTGTTCTAGACAAAACGTAGTTTGTTGGCTGTTATGTTAATAGAATTACTTCAAAGTCTTGTGACTTGGCAGTGAATTCACAAAACCAAGTTTACTTCAGGATTGAATATTTATACTCCAAATACAATTGTATAATTAATCATGTTTGCACTCTGGTATCTTTTTGATGCATTTAACTTCTCCTGAACAGAATGAAGATGGATTAACAGAATTCTTTGAAAATGTGGTAAAGAAGACCCAAATGAAGCCAAAGAAAGTGATCGGCTGGATTCTGAACGACCTGCTCAGTTATTTGAAACAACATTCCCTTACAGTAAAGGAAAGGTCGGGCTTCAGTGGTGAAACAAAAGTGATCCTTTTCTCATGTACCATGAATAGTATCGTGTCACTCCACTGCATGCCTCCCTTTTAGTTATTGCCTGTGAAGTCTGATACACTAGTTACTACAAAGGCCTCGGTGATGCCATGCTGAATGACCAAATACCTTGCAGAGAAGAGTAGTAATGTAGTAATAATTGGTAGTAGTAATTAGTCTTCCTTCACTGGAATATGACAATGGTAAGACATAGTCAGACTATCAAAACCAGAGTTGACTGTAGTGTATCATGAGGAGAAATAGTAGCTTGTCGTGCTAAGCTGTGTGATCTTCAGGCAAGCAAGAGTAGCCTAGATACATTACTTACTTCACTTTATCCTCTGAGGTAAATTCT
>NW_010427634.1:38285-39610 GCF_000710305.1 Buceros rhinoceros silvestris | reverse complement strand
CTTTCCCTAGCCCCATCAGTTCCCTTCTCCTGGCTGACCTTCTGAACCTTCTAGAAAAAAAAGAAGTATCTTCTACAGCAGCAAAGCAGGTAAGTACCTTTTTGATTTTGCTGTTCTTTCAATCTGTGGCTGCTTACTCCATTCGCATAGCCCTTTTATAGTCAGTGTGGAGCAGTGCATCGGTTGGTTTAAAAGGAAATTCTTTAGTATGTTGATAAAGGATAAATTTTGTATCTATCTGTACTATATACATAGACTAGATGGAAATGCCTTGCGTGTATATAATCTTAACAGATACATCTGCATATTCAGTGTTAGAAGAGGGCACAAGCCAAATAGTAGAGTTACACCATGTGAACTGAAGTCAGTTTTAAAAATCCTGTTTCTGAGCAGACTGTACACTAGATCTCAGTTTCAGACCTGAGTGAAAGGTCAGTGGGATCTAATTCATGACTTGCAGTTAAGCTGAGAGTATCAGTTATTAGGTGCTAAGGGACAGTAAGGTCTGTGTTCCCAAGCATTTGTATGTGGAAAAGAATAAAATTCACCCGAGTGTAGTCACACAGAGTTCTGCTTTGGTGTGCCCGAGTCAAAAGTGGAGAGGTCTGGCCTTTCTTTTATCGTTGCTTCTTTGAGCAAGTGCTATCTCGGACCTCTCAAGCAAGTACTGATGGTAAAGTTAGTTTTTCCATCTTTTTAAATATATCTTGCTTAGGACAGTTTGAAAAATCAGCTCTTGATGATTTGTATCTAAAATTGTGAACTGCATTGATGGGTACGGTGACTGTTGTGTCTATAAACAAAATTTGCAAGTTTTTTTGTGATAGGGAATAGTTGGTCATTTGCCTTAAAATTGTTACCAGCTCATTTACGTGGAATGAGTTATCTTTTCAGATTAATTTATTACTCTCCAGGTAAGTACATTAGATGACTGCTTCTTCTCAGGTGTTCATCAGTGAAACTGTTAATGAAGGTATTTAACTGGCCTTGTCTGCTTTCAGCACATACTGATTCAATCCCAGAACAGTACTGAAGTCAGTTCACTTTTTTTCGCCTGATGATAAACTGTTGCAAATGTGGCTCTTTGTGCTACTTGCAGACACTTAAACTTCCTGGTTTGTTTGTGTTCTTATTTAGAGATGGTTGTGGTTGTTAATTAAGTTCGTCTTGTTGGTCTGCTTCTCAGAACAGTGAGCTACATATGACAGGCGTCGTAAATAAGGATTTAAGTGCCTGACTTCAGGCATGTGCGTTTGGAAATTTTGGATTGGAAAAGTAAAAGCTTCAAAGCGGAGATAAAGTATTAATAGAAAAAGCATTGGAAT
>NW_010427634.1:35889-38170 GCF_000710305.1 Buceros rhinoceros silvestris | reverse complement strand
CGGTTCTGTGCCGGCGGGGTTATGCCACACCCATCAGTTTGGTGTCTGCATTTGAAGGGGAAGCTTCAGAACTCCAGTCTTAGCTCTCACCGTCCTTGTGGATGCAGAGGCAGAGTACTAATGCTCTTCTGGGGAATTTCTTGCCTTGTGATGTATTTGTGTGCCAGCACCTCTGGCAGGTTCTGAAGTATCAGGAATTTCAGAGATGCTCTTCTTGTTTAATTACCAATTCCTTGTAATGTGTACGTTGTCCTCAGTGTTCTGAAATTGGACACAGAGAAATAACAGTACTGTTTGCCATCGTTGAGTGATGCTATCAAAATGCAGAAACCTTGCCGCATTTAGAAAGTATTTTGGTTGCCTGGAAGAATAGCAAATGTTTATAACAATTCTCGGCAGTAGGCAGAGATACTGAATGGCCCGAGGGCAGAAAGGGCTATATATACACAACAAGAGATGAATTGCAGCACTTTGGGAGGGGGGGAATGAACTGCAGTGGTAGAGACGGATCCACCGAGAACGGATGGAAGAGTTCGATGGCACGCAGACGTGCGTACACATACATGCTCACTGCTGAAAGCTGTTAACAGTTTACATTTTTTAAGAGGTTTTTTGTTCAGTCTCTGCTGTATAAGGCTCTAAACATCAGGCAGATAAAAGCTGTGAGCACTGAATATAGACAAAGAACGTTGTATGGGAGGATGTATATGCCAAGGAAAGGGCACTGTGAGCTTTGGTAATTACAGAGCTCATGCCCATAGGTCTCTGAAGCAGTTTCAGCCTGCCGTGCTCGTGCAAAGACATGCAGCTTCCAGCCCTGCCAGTGTGCTTGAGGACTGGATGAGGGGAGCTGCACAGGCACGGTCTGTGGCCTACCCCAGAGGCACCGGTGTGAAGCTCACAGCGGGAAGTGCCTGTGCTGCTCACCCAGGGCAGAAACCAGTCTGATGGGGAGTGTGCCCGATATGGGGCCTTGGTCCTCATTCTCAGAGCTGGCAGCGAGTACATCTGTGGCATAAGGGATCTGCCTTTAAGTACAGCATTGTGAGAGGAGGCTGGTTCCTGGGTCAGGGAAGCAGAAATTTGCCCCTGCTGCTGAGAGCCAAGCAGGAGCAACTCTGCGTGGACACCCTTGTCACGCGTTCATCGGGGATCTGTAGCAACGTACGGAGCAGAGCAAACCCCAGGTCTTGTTTGCTTCTGCAGTTGCATAGGTCACCCACATAGGAATAACTTCAAGAGACCCACTTGGCGCCCCTACTTTAAAGCAGATAGCAGGGAACTAAGGACAGTACACAAACCTAAACAGAACCATCTGCTTTGACGATTACGGCTATACCATCTGGAGGACTGGACCCAGCCTGCCCCTCACTTCTGTCAGAGGCTGAGGGACAACTGCCAGACATCAAGGCTTCCATCACTGGAAAGGAGAGATGCCCAGAGGATGGACTGGAGTGGAACTGCCTGCTGCTTCCCTCCCGCCCTTGGCAGCAGATCACTCTGGAGAGGTTTCCAGTTGGAGCGTTCTCAGGCACAGCAGTCAGCTGGCATGTTCACCAGTTGCAGAATGTTTGATATGATGCCTGTGGCAGCCAAGCATGTAAGTCCTGATTAATTCATCTTGACCAGTGGTTTGCTGCTATGCCTGTGTATGTAGAGACGCAGAACATCATTAAAATCTAATCACACTCAGCAAAGAATCAATAGTAGAAACTACTGAGATTTCAGTAATGGAAATGAGACCTGAGACTCTTGTTTTGGCTCTGGAGACTTCTGTCAAGAAGATCCTCCTGTTCTGGTGCAGGCAGTTTGTGTAAATGAGTTGAAATAATTTTTTAAACTGCTTTCTGTGGATTTGTACTCCTTGCCAAGTGGAGAACCACATTTTTAAAAGTGCATCTTTGACAGGTCTTGGCCACACGTCTTGGCCACATCTCTTTTTGCTTTCCTACATACCTGTAAACAAGCAAGGGCCCTGATAACGTTATTCCTCTACCAGCTAAGCGGAGACACTTGTTACCAAATTGAAAGATACACATGATGCAGATGTCACAGGGAAAATCTGGTGCCTCCAAGGTTTCTAGTAGGGAAGCTTTTCTCAGGGCCAGGAGATGTTGGCATAGGAGTAGCAGGGAATCTGAGCGCTATCTCTTGCTGTCAAGCTGTCCTGCCCCCGATCTAAGTCAACCTGATGTGCGAGTTGCTCCTGACTAACTCTGCTATGGTCAACTGCATAGATTTTGTTTGTTGTATTTTCCGCTCCTGCAGCCCATGGCATCCT
>NW_010427634.1:28045-35806 GCF_000710305.1 Buceros rhinoceros silvestris | reverse complement strand
CTGAAATACATACCAGTCTAAAAATCACATCTGCCTTTTTCCGGAAGAACAAATTGGTTTATTCATTGTCCAGCCCCTGATTTGTGCAACGTTTCAGACTCTCCAGGGTGTTTTGCTGTGGGCTGTGCTGTGCAAAGAGGTCAGAGTTCCCTCTCGGGGGTGATGTACCATCCTGGTCCCTTGGGAGCCCTCAGGGACATAAAGCTTCCTGCCCGCTCCCTCAGGGAAGGAGCAGGATGGGGCCTCCTGGGCTAGCAATACAGTGCAACAACAACAACAACAACAACAACAAAGGCAAATGGCTGCAGGCAGGTTGAATCTCTTTTGGGTGTATATTTCTTTCTAGGGGTATTCCAGGTAGCACTGGCGTGATTTTTAAGTACAGCACTAGAAGGAAGATCTTGTAGAAGACATCATATACTTCACTGATTTATTTAGATATAAACATCTGAAAGCTTTACTTACAGTGGTTGTCACTCTGGCTGCTTATCGGTAACTTTAATATTGTGATCTGCCTTTAACCCTCTTGCAGGGAAAAAAGAAGATGTGGCTGTCACAATACAGCTGTGTGTCATTACCCTCTCAAGGTCTCCAGCAAAGTGATAACAACCCATAAAATGCTTTGAGGTACTGCTGGCAAACAAATCTCCTCTTGCAGGAGTTGTGCCAATGCACGGTTCTGAAATACCTGTTGTGGCTACAGCATTGTTTAACTGAAGGTCTTTTGAACCAGAAAATTCTTTGTGCTGAAAAAAAAAATTGCTGGGGTAGTTAAGACACCATCCCACATGCTTCATTTTTCCTATGTCCTCTTGCTGCCCTGCTAATTACTTAACATGCAGTTTGAATGCCCCCTCTTCTCTCCCCCTTCATTCTACGGCGAGTATTTAACGCTGCAGTTTTGATGTGACATCCATTTCCATATTGGTACACAGCAATGGCCCGAACATACAATCACATCTTCAGCTCAGGATGGAGCACAAGCAGCTGTTTTAATAAGGGTTTTCTTTCTCTCCTCCCACAGCTCTGAAATCAGAGCAAAGGGAATATGTAAAATGACTGCCCAAGGAAATTGGTTTTTTATAAATGTTCTCTTCTCTCAAGTTTATTCCAGGGCGATAGCCCTGCTATGGCATAGGCAAACACACCAGCATTAACAAGTGATTATTCCGGAGGCCTGGGTTCGCCCAGCATTCCAGTACTTGGAGGTGATGCATAGGTGGACTGGAGTGCTGCATTCGTCCTGCCTGGCACTATTTTTCTTCTGCTTTGTCATACGTATCCTCACCGCAGCTTGCTGAAGAGGCCTGGTAATGGAATGAGTTACCTGGGATTGGACTTGGTACAATAGTCAGCTAATCGTCAGTTCCCGGGCAGAGACATTGCTCTTGGAAATGCATTTTCTTACTGCTCTCAGGCAATTCTTATGAATAATGTGAGATGAGCATGAGCACCGCTGGAGAAACAGCCCTGCAGCCAGCGACAGTCTCTGCCGTGGTGCTCCCCTCTCCCGGGGAGGGAGCAGAGGCTCGCTGTGCTTGGCAAACTTCTTTGAAGAGGAGCCATTGCCGTTAGTAGCGGTACTGCGGAAGGCTGCAGAGCAGTAACCTGTGCTCCTGCAGTAACTGCCAATGCTTTGTCTTACACAGGGATGTAGAAAAGGAGGGGAGGGTACGAGAGCCTGTTCAGCAAGGCACAAGATTAATTCTTGGGTTTGTTCACGTTTAGACAATCTGCTTACACCTTTAACTAAAAAGCTGGTTTCTTGGATCAGTAGCTGTAATACTGCATGTAAACAACATTGGTGAGTCAAGGCACTGACCTTCACTGCTGATGGTGATTTTCAGGTGCTTGCGGAATTGTGGAAAGGAGAAGGGAAGACGCCTCTTGAAATTGTTAAAGAAAAGAAACTTGAACTGATACAGGATCAAAAAGAGCTTGAAGAGATCTGCCAGGCAGTGATTGATGGACAAGAAAATGAGGTGATCATGATGGTGGTGGGAAGCTTGTGCGCTATGGCAGTCTGTGGCACTAAAAAGAGGGTCGAAATGGTCTCTTTATCTGTTTTCCTTTTGATTGGCATTTGAGCTCTAGAGCCAGTATAGGAGCATTAAAGGTGCTGCTGAGATATTATCAGGCTTTTCTGCTCCTTTCTTATTTTACTAAGTGGGTTTTTTGAAATTGAAGCTTACACAAAATGATCAGCAGAAGAAATTACCAGTCTGGCTAATGCGCTAAGTCATTCTGAGAGACCATAAAAATTTAATGCAGGAAGGCAAAATTGCAGGGCCCTGTCCCTCTCCAGCTATACTGCCATTAACCTGACCTGGCCACCCGGCCACATAACTCTGATTTTTATGTCATTTGTTGTGATATTAGGGCAACACTGTTAAACTGTTCTGAAGCTGGAGACTGAAGTTACCTGCCAGCAAGGCATATATTAGATATGGAATTAGAGACTGTATCGGAGCTGGCAGGGCAAAAATTTTACTTACATCTGACTATCCACCATGTTCCTGTCTCCCTCCAAAGAGATGAGTTGAGCGAGCTGTCCTGCCTGACAATGTCGTTGAGGTGGGGAGGAGCTGGACCCCTGTGGCAGCAGCATCAGTGGCTCCAGTCCTGCTGTCTGCTCAGCTGTTGGGCTGTGGCAGCAGCGCAGATGCTGCAGTAGGAAAGATGGTGTTTTGGCTCTTCCTTGTCTCCTTGGAAGGACACGCAGTAGCCTACATGGCTTGTCAGCCAAAAAAACGGTCTGAGACAGGAAAAAGAAAGGAAGAAAGCTCTGTTGATCGTGGAGGAGTGGGAAGGGATCTTGACAGAGTCTAAAATCTGCTTTATAAGAGGCAGAATGAAAACAAGCACTTCTCTGTTCTCTGGATTGAAAATGTAAAAGCAGAAGTGAATAGCTTACTTCTGATGTAAACATTGTCTAGATACATTTGCCATTTGGAAAAAAACATTAACATCTTTTGAGAATGATACCACCCACCCCTGATCTCATTGGAGGATGCTAACAGCTTTGCAAGAGCTTTTGATAAAGAAAATGAGCTTGCAGTAGGTCGCGGTGACCTCCATCAGACTGACTCATTTGCAGAGCCTGATAAAAGCATTGCTGTATTTTCAGACTGGTGGTAGCACGAGTGTGGATAGAAAGAACATTAGAACTGATTGGGAAGAGGAGAAGCCAAAGGTCCATAACTACTCCACTCCCCTTTCAACAATAAATCTTTGTCCGAGAATGCAATTCGGCTCTGTCTTCCACAGTTTTAGTCAAGCCAAATGCCGCAGAATGGCCTCACTTCCCTACTTTTTGCAGGTGATCTTCAGCCAAGGCAAAAGCTGCCTTGAAGGCCTTAAATTGTGGTGAGAAATGACCTTATAAAACGGCATCAGCTGAGTACTTGACAGGGGGGAAAAAAAATAAGTATACTGTTCTTTTTGGTAGTTAATGTCCTTTAAAAGTAGCTTAACAAACAAACAGTTGCTCAGGCCAAGAGTGAGCCCTTTATGAAATGCCGTATCTGGATTGTACTGCACTCTGCCCCATATAGGTAGTTTCTGGGGAACGGTAGGAGTAATGTGACGTTGCAGAGATGATTTTAGGCTGACAACAATGCGGATAACGTAATGAGCGAGTAGCAACATTTGCCTGTGCACTTATATTGGCACAGTGGGTTGTTCGTCTGTTCACAGTCCTTCCCTTAATACCTGTACATGCGGCATCCCGTTTAATTGCAGCTATTGTGTTTTGCCCAGCAAGTCTTTCTGTGACAAGTGAGAGAATGTCCTCCCTGCCACACAAAAAAATTAGGAAGGCCAGATGCCTGTCTTTCAGCAGTAGCATCATCTCCTTTAGAAATGCCCCAAAGTGACATTTCCAACGCTGTTCTCAGTGTCTGTACTTAGCTTTTAAATGCAGCCCTTGCTCTTTTGCAGGTGATTGATTGTGCATCAAACACTAGCTGTCTGTCTGAGGGGAGGTTGTAAGTCTGATGGGTTCCTTAGTTGCTACGTGGCAAAGGATTCCTTGCTTAAAGGAGTTAACAGGCCGTTACCAAAACACCTACGGCTGTGCTTGAGCGACAGATAGATACTCACAAACAGACTGTGATGCGATGATGCAGGTTACTCCTCATAACTTGAACAGCATACTGCGTAAAAAAGGTAGATCCCAGTAGCAAAAAGAAGTCAGCGTCATTTTTCTGGCTTTATTGCAGGAAGCTGCTGTTCAAGTTGTAGACACTGTTAAAATCCCAAACGGTTTTCTGACTTTTTCAATAAGAGATCTTGCTATTAGTGGTAAGGCCCTGCTGCTGTGGGGACGTTGTGTTTTCTCATGGGAGCAGAGCACAAGCTTATTGCAAAGCTGAAGGCAGTTTTTATAAACAACACCTTAGCCCAAAATATCGTGTGCTACCACCATGGTCCAAAGGACAAAAATATTCAGACTTTGGCTGTGAATGAGTGAAAATGTCCAGATTTACTGTAACAGCGGTGTCTGGTTTGTTTTTTGGTTTTTTTTTCTTTAAAGGTTATGGCAATAAAAGCAGGAAATCGCAAAGTTCTAAATAAGTTAATTGGCCTGGTACAAAGAGAAACACAGGGACGATCCAATCCTGTTCTGGTGAAGCAGTTATTAGAGAAGAAGCTGTCAGAGTAGCCACAAGACAAAACTGCCAAAGTGTCTCACAGAAGACTCCTGCGTCATTCTGTCTGGGTCACTGCCGATGAACTCTGGTGCCTCCTTGGTCCTACCTCAAGCAGCCTTCCCCAGTGCATCAGCCAAAGGCAGGTGAGCAGAAGAACAGCAGATGATACGGTCTTTTGCATCCCCCTCACTTTGGTGCGGGGTTCAGATATGTGATTTCTATACAGCCACGGGAAAGAAGCTCCCCGGGGTGCCTGTGAGCATGCAGAGAGCTGGAGCTGTACTGGTTAGTTCTGCAATAAAGCAAGCGTAAACTCAGCTTTTCTGACTGCCTTTTTTGTGAGGAGGGAAACTCGCAGATCCTGAATGCAAAATCTGGTAGCGCACACACCAACAACTCATTGGTACTTGTGTGCTTACACTAATTTACAATGATTAAAACACTTAGCAGCAATTAAGATGACCATGCATGCCCCCATGCCTAGCAGAAGGGGAAAAAGAATACTCACTGCTATCATTCCTTCTGGTTCTGGAGGGACAGGGCAAGGATGAAGTCACTAGCTCTGAGTGCCGGTGGCTGGTGTCGCAAACAGGCGTAGATGTCTACATGTAAGAACTAGAGTCAGATTGTCAGCTCACCTTCTCCTTGTGAGTGCCCAGACATTTTCTCCTCCCGCTGAAGAGTGCCTAGGGGTATGCCTCAGCCCTTCTGAGGGTCACATCCCGGTCTGGCCTGTGAGGGCAGCAGAGCAGCCGTGCTTCTGTCCGGCCCGGCACAACCTACAGAGGAACAAGCATGTCCCTGCTCTCACACAGTAGCTCCGTGGCAGGACCGTTCATTGCCATTTGTTTTCTTCTCTGCTGGTGACAACCTGACCCTGTGTTACACATGCTCCAAGCCCAGGGCTGCAGGCATCTCACTCTGGCAGGTGCCTTTCTGTTGTTACCTAGAACTGCACCACTTTGTGGTAGGGATTGAACAAGCAGTCGGTCACCAAAAGTGAGCAGGATCCAGCTGGGGCCCCAGGCTGCTCCGCTATTTAATCCTAAGGAGAGTTTTATGCTGTTTGGATTTTTTTATATATATACTTTCCATTTTTTCAGCCTAGCTTCAAGTACCCACTGCCATCCAGCGTCCTACAGTTGACTTCCCCCTGCCAACCCGCTTCAGCTGATCAAACCATTAACAGGAAACACAACTAGAGGCAGACTATCAAATTTACATCTCTTAGGGAAAGAAATCCCATCTAGTAGCAGGGGTTTGAAGTTCTTAAATCCCTTCTGGAGGCGGCGAAGCTCTACATTTTAAAGATCACATTTACCTCAGACCTCAGAACTGTTCTCTAGGATCTGCCTGCAGGGCAGACACTGTCACAGGAGAGCAGCAGGTGTGGCCCTGGGGCTTCAGTCACCTTCTGCAGGCCTGCTGCTTGCAGCACTAGCTCAGACTCGGCTGATGGCAGTTCATCCTCAGTGTACTAGTGCTAATGTGTGTCTGGAGGAGAACGCTGCTGTACAGACTGCCTCATGGTTCAGGCGTGCACTCTTAATCAGAAGGAAAAAAAGCACCTCCTGGTTTTCAAGTACATTTAATGAATAAAATGCATACCCATTATTCACAAAAATCACTTTCGAATTGTAAAGTTACACAGCTGACAAAAAAGCAATAACATGGTTGCAGTCAAAATCCACGTTCCTCCAAAAAAACCCCCAAACCTCCAATCACCAACAACCACCCACCAAGATTTTCACGTAGCCTGACCTTCACACAAAGGCTTTTACTATGACTTTTCATGTCATGAACAAAAAGTAACATCTTTACTTACAGTGGTGTGAGTTTTCCTTTAAGTTTTCAGTCAGTACAGGTTTAGATGACGCACCAAACTTTACATTTCGGAATCTAGTTCAACTCTTGCCATGGCAGCAAGAAACAGAAAGGCACAAGGACTTCTGCATCTTACAAGAACTCCCTCAGATGAGAGGACTGCAGTTGTTTCCAAAGGAGCTCCTCCAAGGTTAATGCTTCCTGTTGCAGTTTTCCCTCTGCTATAGTGGGTGCTTCTTAAAAAAGGAAAAAGAGAGATGAGGAATTCTGGGGAGTAATAATTAACACGTGTTTAAAAGAAGGATCTCCACCCCTGCAGCATGGCAACTGCTGGTAAATGTCTTTTTAATGGCTACTTCTTCTTCACCGCTCTTTTCCTACCAAATTACACTTTGCTAATATGGTACAAAATCTGTTAAAAATCATGAGCCAAGTTCTATTTCTATTCAGCATTAGATCGTCCGGTGGATAAGGGAAGAGCAACTGATGTCACTGACCTGGGCTGTGCAAAAACATTTGACACTGTCCTGCAAGACATCCTTGTCACTGAACTGCAGAGACATGGATGTGATGGATGGGCAACACAGCGGATGGTTGCATTTAGAGTTACAGTTAACGGCTCAGCGTCCCAGTGGAGACCAGTGACAAGTGGCGTACCTCAGGGGTCAGTACTGGGACTGATGCTGTTTTAACATCTTTGTCTGCGACACGGACAGCAGGGGTGAGAGCACCCTCAGCAAGTCTGGCAACGACACCAACCTGTGTGGTATGGTCAGCGCGCTGGAGGGAAGAGATGCCATCCAGAGGGACCCGGACAGGCTTGAGAGGTGGGTCTGTGCAAACACGTAAGACCTCTAAAGGAGCCTACAGGGTCCTAAGGGGGCCTACAAGAAAGCTGAAGAGGGAGTTTTTACAAGGGCATGTAGTGATAGGACAAGGAGAACTGGCTTTCAACTGGAAGAGGGTAGATTTAGATTAGATACAAGGAACAAATTCTTCACAGTGAGGGTGGTGAGGCACTGGAACGGGTTGTGCAGAGAAGCTGTGGATGACCTCCCTGGAAGTGTCCAGGGCCAGGCTGGATGGGGCTTTGGGCAACCTGGTCTAGTGCAAGGCGTGCCTGCCCGTGGCAGGGGGCTGGAACTAGATGATCTTTGAACCCAAACTGTTCCATGGTTCTTTGATTTACTGTAAATTCTCAATCTATTTTTACCTCCATCTGCCAGACACGATGGATAACAGGAAAGATTAAAAGGAATAATTATAATACTCTTCCCCTTCCAGA
>NW_010427634.1:19003-27875 GCF_000710305.1 Buceros rhinoceros silvestris | reverse complement strand
GGGGAAAGAGCAGCTATAGTCTATAAATTTTACACTATATTATGAAACAGTCACTTCTAGAATTTTTAAATGTCTTTTGCAGACACACATGAAGTGTAAATTTCATTTAGACAGGGGAAGAAAAAGTGGTTTGAATCAAATGAGATCAAGCTGGAGAATCTTTAACATTTGTGGAGATAGCAGCCACCACCCTGAAAAGCAGTGGCTGCTAGCAGTTCGAGGACCTAGCGCTGAGAAGGCTCAGCAGGGCCAGCTAATGCCGCTGTCGCTACAGCAGCCTGCGTTACGGGGCTCATCAGTCGCCTCACACCATTTTGACTGAGCCAACACAACCAAAACACCGGATCCTTTTTTTGCCTGCCAGAGCCTGATAGAGCAGCCTAAATTCAACCACCACCTTCCTTCGTGTCCTGAATGGAGCTGAAGGCAAATTCTGAATACTCCGCAGGTGAACTCTGTAGTGTGCAGAACAGCTTTCGTTTGCACCCGCAGAGCAGTAGTTGATGGAGCACATTAAGAGACAGAAGCAGCAGCCGCCTCAAGGAATTTAGGATCTGCTATTGTAAAGACAAATTAAAAAAAACCCAAACCCATAGGACAGGTGGGTCTGCAAGATAAAAGGCAGAGCCTGACTATGAAGTGTTCGATGTCAGTGCATTTTGCACACCAGGAGGCTCTTTTCAGTGTGGTTGTGTCGAGGCTTGGAACTCAAGAATTAAAATTGAAGCTTTGACCCCAGCTTGCAAGTCTTTAGCTACAGCAGCACTCCCTGATCTAGATTGCAAATGCCATCTGTGCAACAGCATTAGAGGGGGTGAATTAAGGACAGTTTTGTGCAGATTTTCAGCAAGTAACAGTCCGCAACAGAGGACCAAGGAAAATGCTCACAAATTAAAAGCTGACACCAGACACTGTCATGACAGCCTCATCTGCTCGTTGCTGGAAGTCCTTTAGGAGGTCACTCCTGAGGGTGGAGAGATGGTACTACCCTGCAGAGCTGAAGTATCCCATGTCTGAGGCTGCAGAAGAGAAGAAAGTTGTTTAAAGAGATGCTGGCAATGCTGAAGTGGTGAAGAATGAATTTCTAGCGCCCAGCCTTGGCTGCAGTTTAATTTTAACTGTGTTAAAAATAGAAGCTTATGATAGGAACCTTAACTAAAAAAATTACAGCTAGAGTATTTACGCTGTGATTTCACTGTGGCCTCTTTCCGCTCCATGGCGGTATGGTGTCAGCATACCGCAGTGTTCTCATTTCTGCCCTGAGCAGCCCTCTACCTACACACTTTCACAACCACCGACCTCAGCAGCACCTTCTCAGTGATCTATGGCCTTGTGTGTGTGCTCAACATGTAGAGTGGTTTTTTCCATGTAAAGAAAAACAAGTTGGGTTTTCACTCCAGTCTCTTCTCAAACTGTGTGAGGGAGGAGACAGAACAGCTTGAAGTTGGTCTTTTTGCCCTTGTGGCCTGCATCCTCCTTGCAGTGCTGTTCACAAATGCTCTGAAGTTCACTGTATTCTGCTTCACGTAACGGCCACATAAAACTAAGTTACCGCAGATAGGAGGCCAAGATTTATCAACCCAAATGCTCAGAAGCTTACCTGCACTGGGTGGGCTTTGAGTTCAAGTTGCCCCTGTCCCCTCAGAAGCTGCAAACTTTCAAGTAATACATAAGGAGAATCCTGTTGCTAAACAGCGTGAGGAAGGCGATGAAATACAAAACCCTGGCTTGTCATGACCTGTAATGTGCTGTGCCACCTTCTGTCCATTGCGATTGTAAATTTAAACTCCCTTCTAGAGGCTCCCCCCGGCCAAGGCAGATCAGTAATTAGGGGTGGTTGCAGTGGGAACACAAAACCACTGTGAATGCTCCTCCTCTTCTGACCGTGCTCCATCACACACCCCACATCAGGCAGTACAGCCTGCATTTTAACTGCGATGAAGCAAACTACAGAAATGCTTGGGTGCTGCCATGAGGCAGCAAAGATACAAAAAGGCGGCCGAGTTAGGTGAGCAGCATGGCTGTGCGTGGTCCTAATGAGCGCTGAGCGAGTGTTCCTTCTAGGATCATCCTAGTCCCAGACCCTTCAGATCTCCAGCAGGGTGTACAGGCACTTCACAACTGTCTGCAGCATTTGCTGACCACTTGGAGAGGGGCTCTGAGCTGTGCTGTTCCTCCCCTTCATCTGTGTGTGAGGTCCAACACAAGCCCTGCAAATGACTCCATCTCACCTGCTGGCTGTTCCCCCAAAAGAGACTGGTGACAGCTGTGCCAGTCTCCCCTGTTGCCCCAGCACACACAGAGACAACCAGTGACCTCATGCCACACCCACTGCCTTGTCCTCCCTCGCAGCCTTTGGAGAATGGCCTAGAGCTGTGTCCAGTACCTAGAGCTGCCGAGGTCGTACCGCCATGAGCTCACCCTAACAAGAGCACTTGGAGGCCAACAGTTTCACTGCAGGGAATGCGCCCGCCATGCACAAGCATTTTGAGTAAGCACAAAGCTCAAGTTCTCCTGACATATGGTCATATCAGCCACAGCTTTAATTATCTAAAGCATTTACACCCATTAAGCAGGTGTTACCATCAGTAAGTTCTACTTTACCTTCTCATGCCTAAGCTTGAGAGGCCACATTTTCCGTCTGGTCATAGATGCTGCAAGGTTTTTCATGCTGAAACTCAAAAACCTATGATAGGACTCTGCAGTTAGGAGACACTGGTCAGAATTGCCAGCACCAGGCTGCGCTCGGACACCAAGAGATACCTCAAGAGAGGCAAGTCCTTGGCTCAAGCTGCAGTAAGGGATACCGAGACCCAGAGCTGCTCCCTCTTCCTAGAGGACGAGATGGCATTTTGTCTGAGCTGTGGCCAAGCTGGCGCAGCAGCACTGAGATGGATGCAGTATAGTTGTTTTGGATTTGACTCATCCACGTTATTCTTTGGTCTAAATCCAAGCTAGTTATTTTTAAAGTGGACTGCAATAAAATACGGGTGCTGCGGAATTGGCTTTGTCAGAAAGCTCAGCTTGCAGGTATTTAGTCCACAATAGGTAACCGCGTGCGGGCAGTCTGCCGAAGCGCCAGAGAAAGTTATTTGGTTTAGAATTGCAGCCTTTGCACAAAAGTTTCATCAGGGCTTTTAGCCCAGAGACTTCAGTCTTAATTTAATCCAGCTGCCACACAAGAACCATTATAATCAATGAACAAAGAGAAGATTTGCACAGTCAGCAACAAAACGCCACTTGTAAGTACCTACATATTTGAGAACACAAGTAATGCGCCTATTCATAAATAAGAGGCTTCCAGCTGAGCATGTAACAAGTGAAGTACATTGATGCTGGGCCACAACGTGTTTAGAAAATCTGGGGGCCCCTAAAAAATAAAGTACGTTCAGTCAGCACTGGGCTTTCAAGGCCAACCCAGTCGCCGCATTAGCATTGCGTTCTGCGGCTGTCTGCGGTCGGACAGCTGGCACTGCCCGCCTGTCATCGGAAAACCTATTTATGCAAGTCTGACGCCACCGTAACAAGGAGCAGGTTTTACCCTCCTTCGCGCAGTTCTGGCCCAAAACATTACACAGGGGTGCTATCCACTCAGGCAGTTGCCAGAGGACGTGTCATACTCGTTTTTTTGAGACTGCTATGAGCTTTATCGTTCTGGTCTCCTGTAAATCAGAGCAACACAAATGTAAGTTCTTACCGCATTTCACACAGCGGCAAGCGTCCCCTGCTAATCTCCCGTGTTTGACCTCTGCTTTGCTTGTTAATGTCAGCAGCCCGAGTGTCACGTACCCTCCCTTTCTGCTGATAATGCTCAAAAGGTGCAAGGAAGAACATACTGTAATTATCTAAATCAGATCTGACCACTGCAGCAACATAACCGAATTGTGCCGGAGCTATCAGAGTTAAAAGAAAAGAATGAGGAAAATCCCCGCATCCTACTCGTAACCGCAGCTGCGGTCTAACTGTTAGGAATGTAATAGGAGCCGTCATAAAAACTGCGGGCATGACATAGCAATTTCAGTAAATACAGCACAGTAAATTGCTTATTAAATCAAGCTGCCCTCAAACAGGAGCTGTGGCTACAAATTCAAATGATACGATGACATAATTTAACTGCACAGATCACACTGCTCCCATCCTTTTCCTCCCAACCCTGAGATTTTAGAGCTTCTTAGAGGAGCTAAAAAAACCAAAACCAAACCACCACCTTTCTGAAGCACGGATCCTTCTGTGAGGCATAAGCAGGGTGCACAAAGCAGCAGCGAGTGCATCCGCGCCGTGCTGGATGGAGTACTTCTCTTGGCAAACAGAGCGTAACCTCTTGACCTGAAACCCTTGGACTCTGTGGGATGCAGTAAGTTTGTTTGCAAATGTTCTCCTCTAAGGAGCGAACAGATCGCTCTGGTATCGTGCCCAGGCCAAAGAGCAATGGGAATGGCACTGCTGGCAGAAGCACTCTTCAGGCTTGCTGTCTGTCCAGTCCTGTTGCCGTTCCAAAGCACAGCCCCTGCTGATGTCCAAGGTCCACCCCAATCACACCGTGTTTTCTCCCACTTTAGGACATTTTACCAATCTTAGTAAAAAGATCAAATTGTATCTGAAAGGCGAATGCGTGAAGCGGGTATGGCAGCACGGCACCTCCGAATTCAACAGCCTTCTGACAAAGCGACACGCCCCAGTGAAAGAGGAAATTAGTAATCTGTGAACTGGATGTTCTGAAGGAGGTATCTGGGTGTGCCAGAGGGAGGGGACAGCCCATGCCCACCCCTGGGAAATGTCTCATCTCCACAGAACACAGCTAAGAACAACATTTCTGTTGTTACCAGGACAAAAAAGGCAGTGCACCTTCCACATCTGAAACTGCCACACCAGCTACTTTGAAATCCCAGATTTTTCATTAGGGCACACACGGAAAAGATCAAGTTCAGGACTAATGCCTAGACTACAGTAAAAGGCAGTACGTAGGGCCAGTAACAGCACATAAATTGCCACTGGCTGTACACGTCCAAAGACCAGTGCGTGCAAAGGGTGATGCTGCTGCGTGTTAAAGTTGCCGAGTGCGTTAGCCCAAGTAATACAAACCACGTCTGTGTACGCGTGTGTGCTGGGACTAACTCCCAGGGTGTCCAAAAGCAGCCAAAAGAGAATGACTACAACTATTTTAAGACAAAGCGTTCACTTTTTACATAGGATGTGAAGAAAACATAGCAGGTCGAAATTGCTGGCAAGATTCCTTGCTATGGCAGAACAGCTTAAACACGCTCTCAGAGGCTCCATCACTGGAAGCGTGGCATTCCGTTTGAAACATCTAGCAGGAGACTGGAAATTGACTTTGGAACCACTGAGCCACCACCTGCAGGTTTTGGAATAGATTTGCCAACCCCAAGACACTCCGTTCTTGGCTGATGCTGAGACAATGGGCCGAAGCGGGACTGCTCCAGGAGTGGGGCAGATGCAAGGGAGTGTGGGGCAATCCGGACCACAGGGTACTTCCTCGCTCCTGGAAAGAGCGGCATAACGCAGTGTCCTCTGGGGGCCTATCAGCTGACCGCAGCTTCGCCACAGGCATGTGGGGCTTTGTGGAAAAAGGTGTGTATCGGTGAGAGATGGGATAACACGTTGTCTAAGTGGAGGGAAGCTTATTAAACATGCATTTGGCTGAAGAACTTACGCAGAGGTGATTAATCTCAAAAGCTGAACCTTTTCAAGCTAAACCACAAGTTCTGCATTTTGAAGACACAAAGATGCATTTCCTGACGTTATTATTTTTTTTTTTTTTGCTGGGTGCTGGACATTATACCACTATCACGGCTAAGACATAGCTGCAAGTCTGATGCCGCTCAGGAACCGAGTAATATGAAGTTACACGTATGATCACCATTTGCACAGCCCTGAGCCAGGGTCCCAGCCCTCATCCACCTCTTTCTTTTAGGGAGCTGACAGGCACTTTTGTGCACGGTGTCCCCTTGTAAATGGGACGCCACACACAAACACAGCTCTGACCTTTCAGCAAGCAGTCTTCCACATGACTCCAGGTTTCAAAGGCTGAATTTATCCTACTGCGCGTAGGACATAAGCTCTACCTCAGCCTATGCAGCAAATCCTCCCCTCCCTCAAATTTACTGATTTTTTTTTGAGCAGTCCACATTTTAAAATGCCCACATAGCTTAATGGACCTGCTGAGATGAAACTGCCGTGACTTTGTTGATTTTTTCAACAAAAGTACAATCTCAAAAGAAATTCCTTCTACCCAGCAAATAAAGATTCTTATTTCAGAATAAGAACAAGGGAAGGGAATGTTCACATACTGCCTTGAGCACTGCAGAGCCTGCAGAATTTTTTTTTATTAAAAAAAGAAAAAAGTTATTCCTTTTTTAGAAGTCCTTCAGAAAAAGAACTGGATTGCTCCCGCAATTTAGTACTTGTTTCTGAACCACTAAAAGTTAGCTGACCACGCTTATTTGGTATTTTTTCTTTTGGTCACATGAAGTTCCTACCAGAAGAGGTGAGGAGCAGAACAAGACCCTGCATCCAGAATGCTAAAACACTTTCCACACACAACCCTACTGAACCCCTTCAGGCCAGGCTTGCAAGTACAACATGGAAGACACCACTACTGGTAATAGTGGGAATGGGGAAAGAACTCGCCTTGTCCTAGAACAAGGTTTTGGTTTGTTTGCATTTTTTTTTTTTTAATCTTAATTTGCTCATTGTCCATTTGCAACGCACTGCAGGGGAAAAAAGAAAGATCTCTCTTAAACCTGGATAATGAAGGTTTAAGAAAAAACCTGCAGCCTTGTATTCAGCTTCCAAGGAAGATTGTGAGGTGGAACAGGGCCATATGGAGGTCAGTAGGTCAGCAGGATGGAGATGCTATGGTGCCTAAAAAAATTAAACCAGTTAGAAGTGAAAGCAATCCAGAGTCAGCTAGGAAGCAACACGACCCCCAGCCATCCTGGAAGAGAACAGAGACCGTACAGCAAACAAGTGAAGGCAGACCCAGCGACGTTCCTGAGGTGAATTTGTTAGGGGTAAACTTAGCGATTTTTTTTCTTCCTTGGGATAGCCTACAGCAGCGTGACACAACGAATGCATCTCACAGTTTGTAGATTAAATGAACAACTTTCCAGAAGCAGCTGAAGGGTTTCGGAGCTTAAATTGCACTGCAAATTCCACAACAGTTTGACCTGTAATTAAGACTCTCCTGGAGTGTCTTTGTTTTCTGTTTTTGACATGTTCTTTTCTCTTGCAATCTCTGAGAAAGCGTGTTTCAAAATCAGGATGCGATTAACTGGAGCATCGCACGTTACAGAATTACAATGAGCGGGAGAAGTACCATATGCAAGTGTTATTTCCCATTTCTGTTTCTTCAGATTTCCTGGAGTCATTGATAGTTTCTTTCCTGGACAAAGGGGTTTAAGGCTTTCTTGAACTAAGCCCCTCTTTATGTAGCCAACTACAGCACACTAGAAGCACAATTATGCTACTAAGATAAGACAAAATGCAGTGGTGATGCATCAATTTATCATGTTTGGGTTCTTCTAATGAAGCCCATTACTCACAGAAGAGAATTTTCTCAAGCAGTTAGTCACCAGCAGACAGCTTTCCCTGTTACTCCTTTTTCTGCAGCTGGTAAATAGTCTGGTCCTCCCCTCACCATCCCAAAAGTGCAATATTAGGAAAAGTCAACACCTAAATTAAAAGTAAACAAACAGTATTTAACTTTCCCTTAACCAAAAAAAAAAAAAAAAATTAACAATAAACCAGAACAGCTTTCAGGAGCAAGCCAACCTTTTTCATTTTTTAAAAAAGAGACAAAAGCAGCCTGCTGTCCTTTTAATACTACTGAAAGATATTGAATACCTTTCTTCAGCTTATTAAAATAAGCATAAAACCAAACTACATACTAATTACAGCTTGCATAGAAACATTCTGTTTTGTACTTTGTGCAAATCTGACTAAGTAAGGCATGCATGAGAGTTTAGGTAGCAATGCAGTCGTTATCAAAGAATGCTGAGAAACTGCGAGGAACATTCCAGGCAGTCTGCAATCCACTTACACAGTTCACTTGACTTCAAAGACCAACAGCTGGTAGCTGCAGATCTGTCCGCAACATAAGGCAATACGGTATGTGTAGGTCCAGCACCTGCTCTCGGCTAGTCATGGGTTTAATGCACGTAAGATCACTTGAATTCAAAAAGCCTGAGCCGCTATCTAAAGTGACGGCTTCAGACATGGATTGGTAAGAACCGCGTTCCAGGGAAAAGGAAGGGAAGGGGGGAAAGAGGACAGAGACATGAAGCAGCACAACCCTTCACATAAAGGGGTTCTGTGCACGCTTTGCATATATTTTTATACCCTGACCTGTCCCCACGGGGCAATGTTTTCCCAAACAAACCATCTTCTAACAAGTTAACCAGAAAAGTATTTCTGGAATAGAAAAAGCTAAAACTTTTCCCTCTAAGGAGCCTACAAGTGTCCTACAAGGGCAGAAATTCGGTGACAATGAACAAGGGCGGGGTGCTGTGTATAGAGGAAGAGATGAAGTAGGAAGCTGCAGTAAAAGCAGTATCAGAAATCTCTCAAATAAGTTATGTTCCACAGAGGGAAATCATAAGGCCTAATATAAGGTAAAGTGGAATAACATTTTGCCTCCTTCCCCCTCTAAATCAAGTATTTTCAGGAAATATTGAAGCACAACCTTCTTTTGTAAGCAGCTTTGCCTTCAAAAACTCTTAAAACTCCAAAAGCTTTTTTAAAACACGTTTAAAAAACCCACTAATAATAATCCTCGAAATCCCCCAGTATTTTGTAACATAAAACGGAATGTTCCTGGGCAAGAGCTGCCAGCTCCTTCAGGAACTCCGGGAAA
>NW_010427634.1:18452-18855 GCF_000710305.1 Buceros rhinoceros silvestris | reverse complement strand
GAAGGCGTGGATGAGCCAGGCCTTTCTTTCCTTTCTGTCCCAGGAAAGGCTGGAGTACAGCCGGGTAAGCTTCAGCAGAGAGGTTCCTTCCTTTCGCTGTGTTGCTGCTGTGCTGGACATTACCTGCAGCCAGGAAGAGGAGAGGGAGGAGAAAAAAAGAGAAAGTCAAGACTTAAGCACACACGATATTTGTACAGTGTCCAAAGCCAGTTTACAAGGACTGTGGTGAGAGCTGCAGTTTGCAGTACCCAGACCGCGCAGGGAGATATTCCACTAATCCAACAGTTTAAAGTACGACGTGGCCTGATGCTATTGCATTTTTTATTAGCTATCTTTCCCCAGGTTATATATTATTCAGCTCCAGCTCTGATGAAAGAAATACATGAGCAGAAGGGGAGTCAAG
>NW_010427634.1:0-18322 GCF_000710305.1 Buceros rhinoceros silvestris | reverse complement strand
AATATGGATTTACCTTGTGAAACAGCAGATAAAATCTACCTATCTAGACCCAGCAGGGCTGTCTCTGTTTAAGCCACACTGTGCTCTAGCCCTCTCCCAGATCAAAACACCAACTGGACTCCACTCCTCTCTCTTTCTCCATCCTCTCCCCACAAATCACCGTGTAAATGGGTTTGAGCTGAGCTACCAAACGGCCATGTGAGTTTGAAGCAAGCTAGAAACTAAAGGGAAAAAGGTTGAAATTTTGATTTTTCTACAGCTGTAGGCCCCACTAACGACACTTACCTTTAGCTCCCTGTGAAGCAACTAAACATTAAAAAAGAGCAAGCACAAACCACAACGTGCTCTGCTCTATCTCTGCTGCCAGAATTCAGAGGATAAGGGTTCAAGCATCAGAACACATGGAATCCTAGCGACAGCAGAACTTACATTCCAGTGAATTGCTCCTCGTTTCAACCTGACACAGAACCGCACTTTAATTAGACAATAATTAACTTAGTGAAAAAAAAAGTTACAAAATTTAATACCGATGGAAATAAATACTTAAAGAAAAAATTAACCTGCAGAACTCACTGCCACAAGATGTCATTGAGGCCAGAAGAGGAGACAGGTTAAACAAATCCTGTCTAACTTACAAGTTCTCATGAGCTGTGTAAGTAAATCATTAAAAAAAAAAAAAAAAGGACCGTAATAGTAACTCACATACTGCAGGTAAGTCCAATGTTACACCGCTCCACTGAGAAGAGGTTTCCTGAAAGTGCGTGCAGCTCATGTCAAAACAACTCAGTCTCAGGGTGCACCTCGGTTCTTCTGAAACCTCTCTCAGTTGCCAGTGTGCAGACCCGTAGGTGAACGCCTCACCTGCTGCAGGAGAACAATCTCTCTCCCTTCGACAGCTCTGTGCTTGTGGTCCCTTCCTGAAGCACTCCTAAGGCATTGTGGGATTACTGTAGACTTCCAAGCACTCAAAAGAAATTTTCATCTTAATCATCTAACAGAGCTGTACGTATCTTGAGCTTTAAAAAAAAACCTTTCCAACTCCAGACTTACCAATTCATTCATATTGCTCTTCTAGAAATTTCTATTAACTAGAGACAGAGTACAACGTGGAAAATTTTGACTGTGGGAGAAAAACGCCAAATTTTGAATTACAATGAAAAGATAAAAGTTTTGAGCTTTCCTTGAAGGTTTTTTTTTATTGTTTCATAGTTAGTATTTTAAGATTTTTCAACAGTTTAGCCAGTATAACCACAATGCTAGTATACTGTCAAAGCTTTTCTTTAAGCTCTTCCCTTCAAAAAGCATCAAAATTGATACATTTCCCTAAACATAACTTTGATTTAGATTTAACTGCTTATTAAAAAAAAAGAGAGAACAAAGAAAGTACAGAAAGCTGGTCTAGGGACCAGAGATTGGAATTTTTTTTTTTTTTTTCAATTTGACCAGAATTGTTCACTTCTTTCTGGAGTCTGGATGCAAACTGATTCATACAATTCAGAAAATGAGCACTCTGGAGATACCGCTACCACCACACCGAAAGGAGGGCAGTGTTTTGTAGGGGATCTACATCACGACAGCTCTATCTATCTAAGCAGAGCCCAGGCTGCTGCGTAAGGAAGCCACGTACTGCTGCAAGCAGGAAATAACAAATCATCCACTTCTGCCTGAACACCCTCAGAGACCATCGCTGTCAAGAGAAATTAAATGCTCTGGAATGTTTGGGTTTTACATTTGTGCTCCCCACTCTCTGGCTTCTGTTTCTGAGGTGTGAATTCTGTAGGAGGTCAGTTACACTCAGACCTGCAGAGAAAGCTTTAGGGAAACTTCTGTTTGGGGAAAAAGACCCTCAGAGAACAGCTAATTGCAAGATGCTCAACAGTGGCATTCAAACTAATACAAAGAAATCCCACAGGAGTTCCTAATTTTTCATTTACCGTTAGTGCAGCAGTTCCTGCCTTGCACTTCTTAGTCAATATAATGAACTACTGCGGGTTGATGGGACTACTGAGCCAACTCGCCCCAAGAATTACACTTCGATTACTTGCGTCCCCAGTTCTTGTTGGGAACCAAGTCTGCAGTTATCCAGACTCCACCTGTTTGTCAGGAGGGGCCTTTTTTGCAGAAGTTGCTGCTGCACAGAAGAAAATATACCAAGAGGGTGACTAAGCAGCCTTGCTTCAAATTCCTAAAGAACGACCAGCATGAGTCAACTTGGCAAACCGTGAAGCCCAGAAAAGAAAACAAGTGTAAAATAGGAAGTATAAATAAATGCCACTGGGAATGCATTGTATAAAAGTTCTTCTTGCCAACACCTGAAAAAAAGACTAAATGTTGCCTCCTAATCTCGTCTCGCACATGCGAGCTACACTACCATCTAATTGTTAAGTCTTTCTAATCTATGGCACCAGAATGTAGAGCCTAAAACACTACTGACGTTTGCAGTACACAGCTCCTTTACAGCAGGCACCTTCTACAGACTAATTCTTTCAGAAGTAGCCGTAGCAAGATCATAATTTTACGGACTAGCTGTACTGCAAACCTTAGAAACACATACCCTGCTAACCAGAAACCAGGTAAATTATTACTCAGAGCCCTGAAAAACTTAAGACAGTTAAAATGGCACATAAAAAGTCCTGTTTTCCACACCTCCGGAAATCCAAGACAAGTATCAGCATCTTCACAGAGGAATAGGCAGAGTGGGTGATTATTAAAACTCCCACGGGCGAGTAAGCAGTCTGTCTTGAATCCTGTTGCTGAGTCAGCTCAATCACTGCAGTCACCGCTCTCACCAAACTGACACATTCCCATGATGTGGGAAGTCAGCTCTTAAGGGAAACCTGCATCCAACATGGCCTGCTCAGCAGCAAACTGAGAACCCGTGCATCCTCAGGGCAGGACTCCAACTCTACCAGTTGCCTGATTGCATCTGGAAAGTTCTTAGAACATAAGATTCTTCCTTTTGCTTATTTTCAGTCTCTTCCCCCACGGCCGTGTAAATACTGGTAAGTGTTAAGACAGAGGTGGTGCGCTCTGGGCTTGAGAAGCAGCAGATGTTACAGAAGTGCCCTGGAAAGCCGTCTTGTTGGGATGACGCCTGTTTAACTTCCCACTGCTCTCAAGGTCTCCTGGCTTTTACACCCATCCACCCCCTTTTTTTTTTCCTGTTTTGTTTTTCATTCAAGAAAGTACATTCGAAGTTTTCTGTCTCCTTCAGTAGGAGGTCAGACCATGATATGAAACCTTACTCAATTGCTGCAGAAACTAATTAATTCTGGACTTCTATCCTCCCTAACATTTATCAAAAAAGAACCAATGACTAGCTGAAGGTCAGGCTAAAAATAAAATGAAATGCACATATGCCATCTCACCTCGTGCCTTGAAAGCAAGTTTGTTTACGGCCAAACCGACAGCGAGCCAAGAGCTGATTTTGTTTTTCCTTTGAACAGACATTTTCTGTAGCAACTAAAAGCTTCTAAGGAGCAAAGAATATCCAAATAGTTCCCTATACTGTGGCCTACTGACCATCATCAGCTTAAAGTCAGAAGGACACATCTGGTTAACAATGTTCACAACACACCATACCCACTTTCAATCATTCTGTAGAAGAGGAGAGTTAGCTGGTGAGCCATTGCACCCAGGACTCCTCTGAGCGTGGTTAACATTTACCTTTGGTTAGCAATTCTTCCGTGGCATCAGACATGTCCACACGAAAAAGCAAGTACTGCTGAGCCTCCAGGAGAAGACCTGGGAAGTCTTTTTCAATGGAAGCAAAATGTTCAATTTTATTTTTCACAGATGCCAGCACCTGCCAAAACAACAATAACAATTACTTCTTCCTCCCTTGCTCCCAGTGCAGCCACAGATTGATGGCTCAGGCTTTCTCTCGTTGCATTGTTAAAATAGTTACAACAAGTTATGGTCATACAGAATTTACAGTTCTTTGCACAAATGTAATTAAAACATCGAAATGAGATGAGAGGCTCTCAGACAGGTGGGAAAGCAACAGGTGGAACTGAAAAGAGCTAATGGAAGGTTTAATGAGACACCAAAAATACTGTTCCAATAGGCACAACTAGCGCTTGGGGTCACATACCTGATATAGCGACCGCACGCTAGGCTGAAACACCATGTTGGTGTTGAGCAGAAAGGAGCGAAGAAGAGGCTGTGGATAACTTGCCAGCTGAGTAATAATCCCAATAAGCAGCAAATTTACATGCAAGGAATTCTCCAGCATGTTCTCCAGCTTCGACAGCACTACGCTGATGAACGGCCCTGCAAGGAAAGAAGCCAGAACCAATGCTTTTGTTTTCACAGAAGAAAAATCCTAAAATCCAGGAAATACACATTTAAAAGGAATTTTGATCATCATAACCAACCAAATTAGACCTCCCACATGCTAATTAAAGCCAGCAGAGAGAAAAACCAAACTGTATCTGAACAGACAAAATAGACTTAACAGAGGCATTAAAAGCTTTCATGATTAGAAGCACTTTGCTAGCTAGCCAATTAGTTTACATTAATGGCATATTTAACAGGCATAACTACTCTACTTTACATGTGCCAATAAGGATTTAGCCCAGTACATCATGGTCTACTGTTCTATTCCCCCTGAAGTTAAATCAGAATGGCACCACTAGTTTCAGTGCAAATGGAATCTGCCCTTTTCACTCCTGTTTCTACATAAGGACTGGGGTCAGTAAATTAGAGCTAGCTTTCTTGTCTTCAAAAACCTGTGGTGTTCCGAAGAAAATAGGAAAATGCTGCTCTAAGCAGAAGTCAAGATCTGTGATAGTTCACAAGAAAAGGCATTTTCAGTACTGCCAACAGTCAGCACAAAGCAGGGGAGACATTAAAATAGATTCATAAGCAAAATTACTGGTAGACATAGGCTTTATCATATAAGTTTCACCAATAAACAGTAGCTTTAGTTGATGTGTTCATGCTGCAGGATGACTACTGAAATACAGAAGCACTTACCATGGAAGTACAGAAACCCTTAGTGCTCAAGCCTAAGAAACTGTTGTAAGGCTGAGCATGCCTAACCAAACACTGCATAACCTTAGACAATACAGCTGGTGAGATGCCTGAGACAGTACGAGTGACCCAATCACAGGCAAAGTCTTAGAAACATCCTTTGTCCCACACCACACCCAGTCCTACCACACTATTCTGGCTCTGTAGAAGCTAGGGAACCACACAGAAGAATCCCTGGGTGACAGAGATACAGCACTGCCAACCCTTGAATATCCCACCCTAGTCCCCAGCACAAGAGGCATGCCACTGGCTTTTCTAGGGACAAGCAGGTGGCCATAATCCAGCCCCATTCCAGCTCTCCTCAGCTAGCGAACGGCTGCTGTTCGAGCTACCTGGGCATAGTTTAGCCCAGTACAATATCCCTGCTGTAAACTATGGCAGAGGCTAAGGCAAGCCTGCACCAGTGCAACAGTGAGACTCAAATCAGAAGAGCCGACATTGTCATTTCACCTAACAGAGCTTTACTGAAAGTTGAAGTCTAACACGTTTTATAGCAACCATGAGTACAAAGCAAGCGCTCCCTTGAGGCTGATCTACCACGGCTAACGCTGACACAGCTCCACTCACAAGAGGAAAGGTAGGAGGGTCAGCGCTGACAAGGCTTTATGTGGGTGCCACCTTTCAACCACCACGTCAGCCATCAGAGTGCATGCAGGAATTCCCGCCCCACCTGCCCACCCAGGTAAACCTTTTGTTGAGGTCTCAACATAACATACTGCTTCCCTTCTCATGTTCATAGAGACATATTCACAGAGCTCCCGAGGACCACAGAGCAGTTTGAGCGCTACGGTATCAAAGGCTATGGCAGGAGGAGTTGAGATATATCACTGTGTCTCCCTTCTAGGTCAGACTTCAAAACTGAGCAGGTAAAGCTGAAGCTAGTTATTTGTAGTAAATGCTGTATGCCTCTGCAAAAGAGGTTACGATGATATATTCCTCAGTGGTAGAGTGATTTTTTTTTTCCCCCCCAGTAAGTTACTGCAATGAGAATCAGAGGAACTAAGAAGAGTTTGCAAGCCTCGTAAGAAACAGGGCAAATAGATGAGAAGTAAAAAAAGTAGTAAAAAAGTGAAAGCAACCAAAAAACCTCATCACACACATCTACGAACATAATAATTTAATGTGGAATGCTGTATTATATTTGAGACACACAGCAATCTTAACATTTCTGAGGTATTGTTATGAGGACCTCCTTCCTTACAATCACCAAGATCTCCGCTAAAGCAAGGTAAAGAGCCTAAACAGCAAGGCTTTTTGTGGTTTTTTGGTTTTGTTCATTTTTTTTTTCTTTTTCCCTTTCTTTTGCTTGGTTATGGTTTGTGGGGTTTTTTTGGTTTTGGATTTTTGGGGGAGAGGGGCGCTCGTTTTGGTGGAGGATTTTGGAAAGAAGCAAATGGAAGGAGGGACTAGATAAAGAATGGGAGACAGGAGTAATATTTTTTGACTTAGATTTGACAGCAGATAATGGAAAACAGAAAGGTTTGAATGTGATTAGCTTCTGGTACAAGGAAATTGCCACCATAGCAAAAAATAGCAACTGGATTGAAAAAACAGGCTGAATTTTTCAATTAAGAAACAGTGTCAGGCACGCCGGCCACAGCTGACCAAAAAAAGGCTGCTTTTCAATGGGAACTAATGTTTTCCCTCTCCTTTCAAATGAGCAAGAAGCCATCTTACAGAGGTTTGGGTTGGATGAGGAAACCTAGATACATTATTATCTTTATTATTTGCATTACTGCGGTATCTAGGAGACCTAATGAAAGATCAGGAGCCTGCGGCGCAAGGAGCTGTACAAATACAGATCAAAAGCCCGCTCTACCCTCCAGCAGCACTGACATTCCTGAATGGCTTGGAGAACCTGCGGAGACCAAGCTGAAAGCGGTGCCTGGCACAGGACAGAGCAGCACACCAACCGGGAGGGCAGACCTGGCCAACGCGCAGGAAGAGGGTGCCAGGGCAGCGGAGCATGGAGCGAGGAGCCTACAGACGTGGCACCAGTGCTGCCACCGCGTGTTGAAATGGGAAGTGGCAGAGAGGAAAATACCGGCGACGTGGTACCACGTCCGCAGCATCAGAGAGGAAAGCCACCAGAAAAACCAGCTGTTTACCTGGGCTCTGCATATTTGAACAGTTACTCTAATCCCCTTTCAACTGCAAAAGCTCCCTCTAGAGTGATGGTGCTCTCACATACAAACAACGTAACCCTTGGTCAAGATTTTAAACAATTACACACACACACACACAAAAAAAGGCAGCCAAAAAAGCCTTTAGGCAACCACCATTTGCTGTCACCGCGCTGATTGCTCTGCTCTCACACTCTCTTGGACTGGTCTCAGCTCTTTGGGCTATACCCTCTTTAGTGCCAGGACGGTTCCTTGCTCTATGCTTGCACTGTGTGCCACAGTGTGACCTCATTTGGCCACCTTTAACCAACATGCCTTCCTGTATTTGTTAACAGGACATTCCACCTGTAAATGGAGCACTCTGGCTCCTCGCAGCATGCTTGGGAGAAACATCCTCCTTTGGTCCAAAGGGAGATGACACACTCTCTGTAGAAGGGGTGTCTGCTGAGAAATTCTCAAAGTCCTCCTCCTCTTCCACAGGAGAGACCGGGTCAGGAGTATCCAACTTCTGTTGCTCCAAGCTTGCACTGTTTGGATCCAGTTCCTTAATAATTTTGTCATACTGTGCAATGAAATCTTCACCATCTGTGCTCAGCAGTCCTACGCTTAAGTTACGATCTGCCTCCTGAGGAGAAAGCTTCAGCTCTAAGTCTGGCTGTTGATCAATCTCAGTCATTTTCTGGTTTATTTGTTCTTTCATTGCACCTTGAGTCAAGCTTGAATTTCTCTTACTGTGCTCATCCAAGTCCATTTCCAGCTGGCTCTTTGCACGAGGCCTATTGACTACAGTCTGGCTTTGGATCTCACGTTCTCTGGCTGCATTTAAAGTTTTCTCTTTGGAGTTGTCACCATCTTGAGTATCCTTCTGGGCATATAATCTGTAAACTATAACATCATCCTGAAAGTCTGATTCCTCTATGTAAGATCCTTTGATGAGCATGATGGCATTTTTTTTCATTTCTTGAAGGTGTTTTGGTAACTCTGCAGGTGGCTGCATCTCTGTGCTTCCCAGATCATCACATGGTCGTGGTGAGCTCAGATCAGAACCAGGAGAAATCCCCGTGTCATAGCTATCATCCCATTCTAACTCCAACTGCATCCTTTCACCAGATGGAGTTACTTGAGAGGAGCTACACATGCTAGGTGTCCTTTGCTGGAGCCGAAACATGGGGTGTTCCACATCTGTACTGTTCTCCTCAGCAAGCGTTTGGATAAAGGTGTCTGGATCAGGGTTTACACCATCATACAAGGCAGACCAAACCTTACAATCTTTCAGACACTGAAGGATGGCTTCCTGAGCTTCCCCCAGGTACTGCAAGTAGCTGATGTCCACAGCTCTTCCATAATCCACAACGCAAGTAGATTCAGAAAAGTGTCTATCAGAATCTGAAAGTAAAGAAAATTACTCATACCATGAGTAACATACCAAAAGTTTTCTAGCAAGCCCCTAAGACATGGCAAGTAGAGTTTTAGCTCTAACCATCCAATAAGGCAGGAAGACCAAAGCATAAAGATTAAAAGATTTGCTCATCAGCATATATGACTGGCTCTTATTGCCAAAACAGATCTGTAACTACAGATTTCTGAGAGACCAGCCCACATTCATATCTTACAACAGTGACCACACTGAAGCAGCAGGAGTTGCTGTCACGTATCTGTACATCATTCTCATGCATGCATAGTGAAGTGAGATAGCTGTTAAAAGAAGGTTTCAGCAGACCTGGACACGTGGAAGAATTAAATAAGCTTTCCAGTCCAGATTTGGCCAGTTTATTGTTTTCTCCCTCCCCCATCCTTCCCCACCTCCTCCCACGAGCTGTTACCAAATCAAACTCAGTTCGTGATCTAGTCTTCCCCCGCGCACCAATCACCTTTAGTGTGGGCTGCTTTTGTCCATAGAATGTAATCGTTTCCTTGGCTTTCAAGTGTCAAGGTGATACCAGTGGAGCAGCAGACTGGCGTCAGGGCCAGCAGTTTTGCAGCAGATGCAGAATAACAGTCCCTCTCTTTCACAGCCCACCGCTGGCTTAACATCATGTGGTTACATGGGATCAGATACCTGAAACAGCAGCGTCCAGCATTACTTCATCATCCTTTCACACTAGAGAAAGCAACAACATACAAAATTCCCTTCGCACCTTCCTGCCCTCTCCAAATTAAAAGAAATAGTAACAATAATCTTGACAGTGATTCATGTTCTAAACCTCTGAAGAGCATGAAACCCTAACTCTTTATCTTGTCAAGTCACAGTTAGATGAGGAACTGTCAAGACGAGTAGAGCTAGGAGATCAGTGGCATCAGAACAGGGAAGTGAACAATCCTCTTGCCGGTTAGAGCAATCTTGCTGTAAGAAACAATGGATCAAGTGTGGGATGAGCAGGTGCCAAAGGCCAGCCGGGTGGTTTGGTCCCACCATGAATGAGTTCTGTCTCAGAAGCCTTACTTAATTTTCCTGGGAAATTCAGAGAGAGCCAGTTTACATTTGCTAGGCAAGCAGAGAGCAAAAAAAGGGGGAAAGGGTCATCAAGGTAGATCAAACTGAGCTTCCAGGCAGAGGAGGGAATAAGCTATGGGGAGTACAAGGGGTGGAGGAATCAGTCTGGTGTTTAACTTGTTAGGAGCACTTTTGTTCAACTTTTTAAGAGTACTTTAAATGGCAAAACATCAGTCCAGTTACCACTCAGGCCCTTAATAAAGTGCAAATAAATTCTACAGGACTCCTAAATAAACAAAAAGAAGATTAAATATAGCACTCTACTGCTATTAGAGAGCTACTTGGGTTCAGAGATCCTTACAGCATTCCCAGGCACAACCACCAGAGCCACAGGGAATTTCACCTTAATGCCTGTGGGTGGAGAGACAGACAATATCTGAAACATTCATGTGATCTACAGTGCTAAAAGCCTAATGTAATTACACCAACATTTCCCAAGAAATACTCAATTTTCATCTAACACATGCACCAAAATTATTCTGAAGAAATGCACAGAACCTCCAGTTAAAAGCAAAAACAATCAATGTATTTAGTACATTACATGATCTACCTACAAAAGTTCAGGAACCTGAAATGTTCTCGGTGAGGGAGGAATCAAAAAGGCAGAAAACAACAAGAAAGAAGGTGGAAGCTGCAAACAAGTATACAGGTCTGTATCACAGTGTATATAATACACCAGAGAAAACATGCAGGAGAGAAGAGTTATTCATTAGGAAGCAGGGAATAAGCAGTTTGAGGGTGATAAACATATTCTTAACTTCTCTCATTTTTATAGAAGTCAGTCACCAGACAAATCTCTTGCTCCTGAAGATCACATGATGTAAATCACACTTCTTCAGGTCTGGTAGGCTTTTGGCAGGACCATGAGTATTCTAATCTCTGAGTTGCTTGGATTTCTGCTCTCTTGGAGAGCTCTCTTCCAGCTCTGCATCCATAGGCAGAGACTGTATGTCGCAGAATTAAGATGAAGGATGGAAAAATGGAGTTTGGGCTTTACCTTAAAACCAGCTGTAACATCACATCTTCACAATGCAAGCCAATGAGTGTTCTGAACAATGCCAAGGAGACCACACAGAGCTGGAAAATGATAAGCGTTGTCAGGTTTTTTCCAGAATGTACCTTTCCAATCTTTCCTGCATACTACATCACTAAACGGCTCTGACAAAACATCATGCTTTACAAGACACTGTTAGCATGAAATTTCATTTTATCAACATCCAGTGGAAATTTTTTTTTAATTTTCTAGAGCTATACGCATAGCATGTCACATTTTAACAAAATTCAATCCTGAATTTTCCTTCAAATCTGCTATTTCAAAACCAGCAGTAACTTACCATTCTTTAAATTAACACATTTGCATAATATTAACTCAACATGAACGGAACCCAGTTACTAACACTGTGTTAGTTTTTACCTCTGACATATAATTCGAACCAACTAAAAAGTCTTTTCTGAAAGAAAAGTTACACACCAAAAGTTTCTGTTGCTTTACGTATAAGGAATGATTAGTGTTCTGCACATTAGGAAGCTGAATGCTTCCATAAATGTAGCTTAATGTACTGACGTAGACCAGCACTAGACAAGTCATTTTTGTCAGAATCTGCTCCATAGAGAGTATTAATCCCTCCATTACAGGTCACTTGAACAGCTGGGCACTACATCAAGGCATGAAGATCCTTTCTGTGAAACCAGGAGAAAGGAAAGGATAATAGGATTCCTCACTGGAATTGCATGTTCGCTTTTTGGCAAAAGTCTGATCAAACATACCCATAACTAGGTATTTCAGTAGTCACACTCAGCAGAGGCAAAAAGCATACCCGTTCTGTGATAGGTACCCTGCTTTCACACGGGCTTCAGGACAGACTAGAAACATGGACTTCTACAGGCTTTTTTCACCACTAATTTGACATACACCGCTTTCAAGGAAATGGTACAGTGTATTTCTACCTGCCAGGGTCTTGCTAGACTGCAGTGTGCCCAAAACGGGAGAAGCATGAACTGTAAGCTTTGGTGGTTTTCACAAAGCACAGCGCCATTATCTCCCTACCTCATGAGGCATATTTCCTGGGGCACATTCTCCTGTGCTGCTCTCGTGGAAGCAGATCTCAGAGCTGGCTTAGGCTCCAGGACCAGGCTGACACTTGTGAGAATTACTTAGCATAAGATGTCCCTTTCCTAAAATTGCAAGCTGGTGTTTAAATCTTGCCTCTCCCTATATTAATTAATGCATTAAACTGCAATTTTCAGATGCTAACAAAAGGAATGGGTTAGGACAAAATAAGGAAAAAGCTGCAGATATTTCTGTACCTCATTTTTTCAGTCACTAAACATCTCGTATAATTCATTCAGGATTAAATGCAGCATCCTGCCTGGGCACGGCTTCTCTTCCAAACGATGGAATTTCCTCCTCTTCTCTGCAGTCACTCCCCTTTACTCCCACTCTTGAAACAATCTTTTCTAGCTTTGCAACAGCTCATTGCTATGCACCTCTCTCCAGCCTATGCTTTCTCAAGAATGTCAACTTAAAGACTCTGTTTCACCATTTCCAATTCTCTCTTTCAGATGAGTGACTCAGCTCCCCTACAATACGATCCACTGTCCATGCTGACCAAGACCGGATGAATGCATAGATTTCTTGAAAAATATATATACTCCCATGTATTTTCCCTTACTTGGTAGGTATCTCAGTGAAACAATTAAATAGCAAAGTTCCTGCAAACCTCACTTCACAGTCTCTGAAAAGTAAAAGGTTCTCGGACTGCCTCACCTAGTTTGGTCATTGAACTAACACCCACAGAAGGACAAAATAACAGGAATAAGCAGAGAGAAGAGAAATGAACTGGCCTCCTGAGAGGCAAAGCAGAGCTCAAACTTGTTGCCCTTCCACCGCTGTCCACTGTACTAAGAGCCAACAGTTAGTCAAAGACCTCATGTCTACAGAAATAGATGGGAAAAGTAAAAGGGCAAGAGAGGAAGAAATAACCAGAACTGGAGCTCTTAAGAGGAACACAGGGGCAGAATTGAAGAGTTTCACAAGCTTTTGGAAGAAGTCAGATCCTTGGAAGAAAGGTGTGTTTTAGCTGGGAGACTTGAGGGAAGAACAGGAAATCTCATTTCCTCTGTGAAATTTACTGAGAGACAAATCTAACTTTTCTTCATACTGTGGAAGTTCAAAAAAACTGCTACTGCCTTAGATTTTCCTGTTTATAGGGAAACATCACTCATTTGTCTTTGCAACCATATTGCAGATCAGGAATCATCTGAATAAATAAAACTAGTCTATTTCTGTATTTTGTAAAAAGAAAATATCTAAAATACGCTCAGGAGACAAAGAGGATAGTATTTTTACAAGTCCTTTTGGCCACCTGTCTGTCATAAATTTAGCCCTGTGAATTATTGATAAGTACTTTCATCGATAATAATGCATGCAGCTTTTGTGCTACAGAAACACACAGAAGGCTGCAGCTCTGGCTTTTGTACTTGGCCAAGCTATATTGCAGAAAACTCATTTAGTATCACAGAACCAATTTGGCTGAGATCCTGGGATGCTCAGGGCTGCAGAATTCTTTACAATTCCCATCTTGTTTGCCTACGGAACAGTAATTAATGACTAGCGGAGACAACAGCATTTGCATTTTTGTTGACAAACTGCTTCAGTTTTCAGAGTTAATCCATCTTAGAGATGCATTAACAGCAGCATATATCCGTATTTGCATGCACTCACATTTCAGAACAAATTTCACACATACGCTGGTGTTCTGGCTGCTCTGGTACCTGCACTAAAACATTACTCTTGATTTCATCCATGAAGCCGTGCATCACACAAAATTCAGCCATGACTGCCAGCGAAGCAAGGCTCAGAGGGTAGCGCAACAAGTACTCATTTTCTCTGCCCGAGGATCCAACTGTTAGAAAAGGAAACTCCACTATGGCTGTCAGCTAGTGCTCTGTCACTGTGGTGCGTTGTGCCCAGGCTGAGAAGAGGCTCAGTGCAAATGAGCCTCACAGGGGACTGAAGGCAAAGATCGCAACCTGATCTCTTGAGCAAGAAAGCACCTTCTTTTAATCAAAGAAAGCGGCAACATCACAATTAAGTAAACATGCCACAATAATACAGGCTTGATTCCTGAGAAATACATCAGCAATACTGCAATTCATAGCTTGGATCAATTTGGAGACATCCTTACAGGGCTCCCGTTGTCTTCCACAAGGACCATTTAAAAATGTTTGTGGCTTGGCAAAACTCCAAAGATCAAAAAACACCAGAAGCATATTTGTAAGTCCCAGGGTGAGTTATCCGTGGCAGCACTAATTCAGCAGTATCCAGAATAAAAACGCTTCCAAGTTTACCTTTAATCTTCTAACAGAATCCAGACCTCCAGAAGCCCTCATCTCCCTGTCTCCCATCTCCTGTACATGTGGAACTACCTCACAAACTTTCAACTTACTATAGTGGTAGCTAAATGTCATCACAAACACACACACAAAAAAAAAAATTGAAGCTGTGGAGAAATCATACATTTGCGTGAGGAGAGAAAATTCCTAGTTCAATAGATACCCACTGAATATATGGAATCTCCCACTTTAACATTTAACCTACATCCATGCTGGAGCACCTGAACTTCACTCCTGCTTGTCTTACCCGGAATGGCGTGTTGATTCGACTAGTCAGTGTATCTAGGATATGCACATTCTCATGTCGGTGCAGCAAAATAAAACGGAGGAAAATCTTGAGGAGGGCTGGCTCTGAAACACTACGCAAAAAGAGATCCAGGTATGCAGTAGTAGTCATCACTTCTTCCACAGTCACCTGCAAGCAAAAATAACGTAAATCCAGAAATATACTGCACACACAAAATATCCATCCACCCATCCTCTGCAACTGTACTCCTGGCATGTACCCTAAGCTCTCCATACACATCTCCGCCACAGAAACATTGAGGTCTTTGCTGTTATGTTTGCAACAATCATGTTTCTGAGTGACTCTCAAGCATTTTGAACCCATTTTTTACCTGTCTTGCTTTCCTAGGCAATACCCGCCCCCCCAAAGTGACACCCCAAATCTCACACGTACTGAAATATCAAGAGCCAAATCATGCTAGAAGCTCCCCACCACCTTTCTGCCCGTGTCAGCTATTCTGCATCACACTTCTGTCATCCTTCAGAAGCATTTTCAGACATTGTGAATACCTGCATCTACCACTTTATTAAAAATAAGCATCAGAACACAAAGCACAGCACAAAATCGTGATTTTTAGATCTTAAAATTCCCCATAGCTATCCAGAATTTTGTCACTATTTTCCTTCTTTTTATTTTCCCACAGCACAGTTCCTCATCTTACTCAGTTTTTTAAAGGGTTATGTATATATGCACACACTCACACAAACTAGAACCCAAAATCTTAGCTATCTGTATATCAAAATACAATTCAAATGTCCATGCGCCATTTGCATACCATAACCCACGCTGCTCTGCTTGCCGCAATCCTTTTTAGCGTATCTATTCACAGTATACACTGGCAAAGCACAGCGAATTCCAAAGGCCACCTCTGCACTGTATACTGCTGTTGCAAAGTCAGCCTCTTAAAAATAGCTACCCAGGAACCTAATAAGCTTAAGTGTACAAAGATAAATCCTTAAATACAAGAATCTGCCTATATGAAAGGAAGTATTAAACATCTTTTGTTTACCAAACTTAGCTGGATGAATGAAAAGACTGATTTTATTAAAAAAAAAAAAAATCAAAGCTGTCACTTAAGAGCTAAGAGGATTTAGAAAATACTCAGAAGGGCAACATTTACGTAACATGCTGTAAATACTAAGGTCCCTGTTCCATTATGCTGCATGTTAGCCACGTACAGAGTAATGCCACGCTGCAAACGTTCCCTTCAAAGCAGTTAAGATCACAAGCTGCTTCTGTCTGGTTACACAGAACATAGGAATGCTGCATGCAGCCTGCAGACCTTATGGAGAAGGGGCACCGGTGAGGAGAACAGAGAGAAGTCCTAAAGGTCATTGGTTCACTCTCATTCTGAAGCTTTATTCTAATACTCGCTACACCATCCTCATTACAGTGGGCTACTAGCTCATTTTGGCATTAGAAACAAAGCACCAGTGAAGTAGCAACAGTTGAATTTTTTCCCAGAATGGGAAAATAAGTTCACCTTCTTGATTTATTGTAGTAAGGTGGGTCAAAATCAGGCATTAAAACGTAGCAGTGAAAAGAAAGCAATGAGGCATGCAGGATCTGTGAACTCTGCAAGGCTTATTAGGCAAGAGCTAGATGTATTTTCTAGATCTGTAGTTGTAGGTTCGGTGCTACCAAAACCGGAAATGAGAATACAGTTCTTTCACAAAATAGCATCTATTAACATATACTCCAACCCAGAATACTCTGAATGAATTCATTCCTCCTCGTTCCCCCACAAGTGTCAAGTGAAGAAAAAAAAATAATTCGTTACTAGGTACAGCACCCCAAAGTTACAACTTGCCAGAACCAGCACTCTGGCTATAGCCCTAACTCGAATTCTGTATGACTGAAAATACGATAAAATAAAGTTCATAGGACTACTGACACATTTCAGCCACAGAAGCCTGCTCACAAAATGAGCTGGGGTGTGAGGACTTGCGGGGTAACAAAGAATGGCCTTCTGGTGAAAGCTGTTGGCTGTTGCCCTGAGAATCGGCTTTGTTGTTTTGGGGTTTTTTTTTATAGCAGCAAGCTGTAAAAAGCAAAGCCTAAGAAATCCATCAAGTGACATCATTACGATAGCATACAGCTCATCAAAATCTTTAAACCCTCTGCCAAGGAAAGGCCAGACAGACGTAATGCATCGTTACGTCTCTGAGCCACTGCTCCTTCATCCTTAACGGGGAAAAGGAAGAATGTTCTTGGCCTGCAGGTTTCACAGATGTTTGCTGACAGTAGAAGAATGGGCCTGTGTATATACATAAAATACTGAAGCTGTAAGTGAAAGCAAGAAAAGTCAGCAGATTCGTAAGGGCAGTAACCTTTTTCTGAAACCAACGTTCTTTGAACAACTCATCGTACATTTTTATCTGTGACAGAAAGCCATATGCTTTTCAGGATGCATATCATGAATGAAACACAGAGCAGAAGAAAGCCAGCCAGAACTAGTTCGAAAAGAGGTGTTCAGTTCTGAAAGCACATTCAGTGCTCCTAACAGCTTGGAGATGAGACCAAAAAAAAAAAAAAAAAAAAAAAAAAATCTCGTTTACTTTAGCCAATACTTCACTGATAACTACTGAATAGAGCTAGAACAACCACCCAATGATTAATGAAGCCCAAATAGTTCACAAAGGTGTTACTTATAATCATGTTAGATCTTAATTGTTTGAATTGAGGGGTTTTTTGTCCAGGATGCCACGTTAACACTCAATTTTTAGTTCTTCCTGGGGAAGAAGTTGCTGAATCTGCTTAACCATTTTCTGAGAAAGAGGGAAGATTTAAATGAATTTGTAAGAATCTTTTCCCACTTTTTAATGAAAATACACTCCTTTATCCACAACACTCCTTCGAACTTTTGCAATAAATGAAGCTAGGATCTATTTCGCAGCTCACTCTGCAACACTCAAAGTAGGCAAGTTGATGCTGTACAAGCGATATTAATGCTCCCATGTTCTAGAAGTTCCAGTGCGCTGTCAGCACGCCTTTATGTGCAACTTATCCATACACACCAGCACCAAGACTATCATTCTGCATCCTCACAAGAGCAAATTCAACAAAAATATTGTTTTTCAGCATCTGAAACTAAACCCACGTGTGCAGCATTGGAAAAAGATCATCTGCACTTTTACATTTATATCTTATTTTGCCACTCGGTTAGACAGTAAGTGTAACTTCTAAAGATTTGAGGCACCTGGAGAAGTATTCAAAAAGGCTAATTTTAGCTCCATGAAGCTAATTTTCCTTTTACTCAATGGGATACATTTGCCTCCTCTGGATGAACCTCTAGAGAACTCACTTTTTTTTTTTTTTGCAATTAACTGGAGAAGGATATTGGAGAAAACAGTTACACTAAGCAAAACCCAGCCTTGGCAAAAACCCTTTTAACTCCGTACAGTTCCCACAGATCGCATTACACATAATATATTGAGTGTTCAAAGAGAGACTCGTTCAGTTTGTGCAGTTATTATTGAAGATCTCTGTTTTCTAAGATACCAAACCCACACTATTAAGCTTCAGACTACCCGCTGGTTGTCTCTCAGACTAATGTCTCGTGAGACAGATTTGGGGAAAGTAGGGAAATCCTTTCTAATACATTCAAATTGGTACTTATGTAAACAACAAAAGAACAAATGTTTCCCGAGAACAAAACATTTACTATTCCTGTCAAGCATGTCCGCTACAGTCAAATCCTGAAACAGCTTACAAAAAAAATTTCATTGTAAATATTGATTATAGTATAATTTGTCCAAGCAAGCTTTTAGCTACCCCTCAGAATTGAGCATCTTTAACAGGATGACGAAAAATAAGTCAAACGTACACATATCCACAAACCCAGTACTTAATTTGAAAATTCTTCACCTCTGATAATTCAAGTGTCCCATAAAAAAGGGAGAAGCATAAAGTTAAGACATGGTACTTTTCTAGTAAAGTTCAGTAAGTAAATCTTGAGCTATGTTTTTGATAAAGGTATTTTAATATATA
>NW_010427633.1:33788-34262 GCF_000710305.1 Buceros rhinoceros silvestris | reverse complement strand
CTTGGTAGGTAGCAATGTGTTGAATATTGGGAATTTACAGCTGCTGGCTTAGTCCACTGGCTGGGGTGGGAATTAGGGCTTTGGTTCGCATGCAGTGTAACGATGTTAATTCCTCGCACTTACATAGTACCTTCTATCCCAAAAGCTTGACAGGCTTTAACACTCCGGTTGGCCTCAGAATGCACCACCCCTGCAGAGAGAAAGGAAATGGTGTTTGGCTTTATTTTATGGTTGGAGAAACTGAGGCACTGACTCACTTGCCTTTGCAGCACACCTAGTAACAGAGCGCAGGTCTCAGGCCTTTCTTCAGGCGTGTGCTTACTCAGTGGGTCTGCTCTGGCTTTGCCAAATGAGTTATTTATACCTCAGCTGGTTTCCCAGCATAGTGACTGTACCGGACTTGTATGTCTCCTGAGATTGATGATGCTAAACTGGGAGGAGTGGCTGACACACCGTCCGGCTGTGCTGCCCTTC
>NW_010427633.1:31254-33653 GCF_000710305.1 Buceros rhinoceros silvestris | reverse complement strand
GTGCTGCCATTCAGCGAGACCTGGACAGGCTGGAGAGCCGGGCAGAGAGGAACTGAATGAAGTTCAACAAGTGCAGGGTCCTGCCCCCAGGGAGGAATAACCCCCTGCACTAGTACAGGTCAGGGGTTGACCTGCTGGAAAGCAGCTCCATGGAGAAGGAGCTGGGAGTGCTGGTGGACAAGTCGCCTGTGACTCCACAGTGTGCTCTTGGTGTCATGAAGGCCAATGATCTCCTGGAGTGCATTAAGAAGAGCGTGGCCAGCAGGTCAAGGGAGGTTCTCCTGCCCCTCTACTCTGCCCTAGTGAGGCCACGTCTGGAGAGCTGTGTCCAGTGCTGGGCTCCCCAGTTCAAGAGAGACAAGGAGAGAGTCCAGTGTCTCTGGACTGGAGAGAGTCCAGTGGAGGCTACAAAGATGCTGAGGAAACTGAAGCATCTCTGTGATGAGGAAAGGCTGTGAGACCTGGGGCTGTTCAGCCTGGAGAAGAGAAGGCTGAGAGGGGAACTGGTCAATGCTGATCAATAGCTAAATGTCAAGAGGATGGGGTCAGACTCTTCTCAGTGGTGCCCAGTGACAAGGACAGGGGGCAACAGGCACAAACTGGAATTCAGGAAGTTCCAACTGAACATGAAGAAAAACTGGCACAGGCTGCGCAGGGAGGTTGTGGAGTCTCCTGTGGAAGGATTCCAAACACCCCTGGATGCCATCCTGGGCACCCTGTCTAGCAGGAGGGTCGGACTGGATGATTCCCAGAGGTCCCTTCAGACCCCCACTAGTCTGTGATTCTGTGAGTTCCCAAGCAAAGTGTACTGAGGACAAGACCATCTCCTTGACAGTGTTGCAGCAAGAGAGGGAAGAAGGAATTGTCCAGCTGAATTTGTTTGCCAATTTCTGTCAAACCAAGCTTTACAATGTATGATTTGTGAGAGACAGGCTCACATCCCCTCAGCAGAGCCCCTCGGTTCCCTATTACGAGCGAAGGCTGCTGCAGTGTATCCCAGGGCGTCACGAGGTTCTGTATAAGATCCTAGTCAGCTCAGTGTCCTGCTGAGGCATGCCCAATGCTTCAGGAAAGAATTACAGAGTATCAGACAGGAGGAAGACAATGCTTCCCATATGTTCTGGAATTTGGATGCGTGTCTTTGTTTTCTTTGCTTCTGTGAAAGACAATTGAAGGATCCCATTGGGGAAATGTCAATGCAATTTCCAGCAATGCTTTTTCTGGTTTATGCTAATGTGGTAGAAAGGAGGGAAAAACAAAATGATTTTGAGATGCAGACTTTAGCTAATGAGTCCTCAAAGTGACTGGGTAATTCAGAGTGACATCAGGCTAGTTCACTCTGTCATTTCCCTGGCTGTTAAGGGGTTGCTGAAGATCAGCGAAGTGTTACAGAGGGGGACACCTTTGTTCTAAAGCCAAACAGCCCTGTTCACTGCAGATGCATCGGCAGTGTGCTTGTGGTTTATTAGCACAGGATTTATTAAATTTTCTCATAGTGTGGGATTGCCTGTCCTTGTCAGCAGCTGGAGGTGGGTCACTTTTCATATTCCTTGCCTCTTCTCAGATGTCTACCTGCTGCAACTTGGTGCTGGTGTCTTGCTGCAGGCCTGCTGTAGGAAATAGTTGGTAGCAGACCAGCAACCTCCACAGCTGTTGTATTTGTCCCTCTCTGTCACGTGCTTCTCATTTAAGCTCTTGTGCTGATACCCACAGAGGTGACTTACCATCTGTGTCAAGGTAGGACCCAGGGGTGGGTGTCATTAGAATCACAGAGTGGTTTGGGTGGGAAGGGACCTTTAAAGCTCATCTAGTCCTACACCCTGCACTGAACAGGGACATCTTCAACTCGATCAGGTTGCTCAGAGCCCCAAACAACCTGACCTGGAATGTTTCCAGGGATGGGGCTTCTACCACCTCTCTGGTCTTTGTTTTTAGCAAGATTTTAGCAGAAACGTTGGATTAGCCAAGACAAGACTGTTGAATTGTGGGCATTCTCTCTTGAACAATGTTCTTCTCTGCCCATGTTGTTAGATTTTTTTTTTTTTCCTTGTGTTCTTACTCTAAACTTTCTTTCAGGAAGGGTGGGCACAACTTATAAATACTTTGCAGACTTTCAGGTATTGATTGTACTTTCTTGGAGGCTTAATTAACCTGAAGTAGCGTAATGTTTCCAATAACATTATGCTCTTTGTGTCTCTTTCAGCATCACGGACAGTACTGTAGAACCATTAAAAGCTGATCTGGCTGAACTGGAACAGTTGATTAAAGACCAGCAAGAAAAGATCTGTGCTGTAAAAGCTAATATTTCAAAGAATGAAGAAAAAATCCGGAGGATGGTTCTTAGCATAAACCTGTCTTCAAGAAGGTGAAGAACAGGGGGGGGGGGGGGGGACGCGGCT
>NW_010427633.1:20060-31173 GCF_000710305.1 Buceros rhinoceros silvestris | reverse complement strand
GCCTTGAGACTGACTGACATTCCTATCACATGGAAACAAAAGAGTGGAGAAAACTAAGATCTGCCTTTTTTTAGATATGAAATGTTTAGGCACCAGAAGTCTAAAAATTATATAAAATCCCATTCTTGCATTGTTCTGTAGATGTTGATATTACTCAGGTTAAAATTATATTAACTGAAATGCTTGAGTTGCAGAGCTATTTAAATAACTTGTTTGTTTAGATGGGAATGGGGGTTACTTGCTTAGCAGGTCTTCACAGCTCTCCCTGGACTGAGTCACTTCTCTCTACGTCTCCTCCCCATTTCCACTGAGGTTACTTTTGAACATGCTCTCATGAAAACCGGGTGTTAGACACTTCTTGTGCCCCCTTAAAAAAATCTCCCAGACTCCTGTGAGTCAGAAGGTTCCTGAATCCTGTTTGTTATTGACATGGAAAATTCTCTACAGAACAATGCCACAAGATCAAGAAGTGAAGCCTCATGTCACTTGCAGTTCTTTGCACCATCACAGAGATGATGTCATGTTTTCAGAGCGATCAGGAATCTTATTAGGAACAACTGAAAACGCAATACGAGCATCACCATGTAAGGGAGCAGAAGTATTTTATCTGTGCAGGTGTTAATTCCATTTTTATTGCCTATGTTCATTTGGAAAGGATTAATTTAAGTACCTGTTTCCTCCCAAATGCATGTTCCTGGAACTTTCTGTACGTGAATAATTCCACGGATTTTTTTAGTTAAGTGCAGATGTCTGTACTGTTTTCCTAATGACCTCTTGAGTGTACAGCATGTCAGAGTCCAGCTTTACTTACTCCTAAATCTGCAAAGTGTGTTAGCACAGACACAACTATATGACACAGCGCTGAGCACAGAAGGCTTTAGTCCCCTAGAAGGCTGGTCCCTCAAGGTTTTTGTAATGTGTGAGCACATCTCCTCCTCCCAGGTTGCTGGATTGTGTATGAAGTACTAAGAGTTTGTTGGTTTGGTTTGGTTTTTTTTCCACTTTCTTTCATTGGCAAATTGGTGGTGGTTTGTTGGTTTTTTTTTTTAATTTCTTTTTCTGGTATCTGGACCTCAAAAAACTTACCAAACATCATCACCAAACAGCATGAATATTTAGTGTGTTAAATAGAGACATTTTAAAGGGCTGGATGCTTTGCTGCATGGGGTTTCAGTGGGAGTGGAAAGGAAGTAGGGAACTTGTGAGGGAATAAGAGAAATACTCTCATCTGATCTTGACAGCATGTGACACTGTGGTCTTTACTTTCAAATTGTCACTTCAATTTTTTTATTTCAATATGTGAACTTCAATAGGTGAAGCGATATCGTGGGTAGGGTCCAGAGAGGCAGGACTGCTGCAGTGACCCAGCCCTGCGTTGCCACCCTCTCCCACTGTGTGTTGCTTCTCACCCAGGGCTGGTGCCTGTCCACTCCACCTCGAGTCTCATCACATGAAGGAAAAGGGGTTTAGGATGTCCGCCAGGATCCCCAGAGCCCAGTGAAAGACTGTGTGATCAATATATAACTTTGGAGTGGTTTGTATGCTCCCCTCCTTCTCCCTTTAAATACCTGCATTGAAAAATATGAGGTTTGGTTGGTTTGCTTAGCCAATGTGCGACCCCAGGAGCCCCTGGTCCCCAGTGCGTCTGTTGCCACTGCTAAAGCCACCCTTTAATAGCACAGAGAGATTTGTTACCAGTCCCCCAGCTTTTGTCACCCCCTTGGTGCCTTTCCCATGCCTCTTCTGCATCCACAGCCGAGACCAGCACAGTGCTGCTGGAGCACGAGGCTCCAGAGAGCAGCAAGAGCAGACCAGTAGCTGGGTGTTTCAGGTGTTCTCCAGGGACATGAAGAGATTTCAGCTCTGCCTTGGGTTAAACGGGAGTTAAATGATTACTTTTTCTTTCTCTCAGCTACTCTGTCTCACAAAGTTCCCTTCACAGACCCCTTCTCCTCGTCTTTCCCCTGCCGACAGGCGCTGTGTGCTCTTCATGTGGTGACATAACCCATGACTTCATCTGCCTGTGTGTTAGAAGTGACTGTCCCCTGAGTCAGGGTGAAAAGCCTAGGGAGCATGTAAACCTGGGGCTTTGAGGCTCTGAGCTGGTTCCTAGGAGACCTTAGGGATGACTTCTTGCATCCCTGTGCACCCCTTTTTTTATGCTTTCTGCATCAAATATCACTTTAAACAAGAATCAGGTCTACTGCAGTCTTAGCGGGCTCTTTGTCTAGGTTTGCTTTGTTTTCCAGCGTGATGGAGCAAAACCAGTGTCTTGGAGCTGAGGCTTGGTTTAACTTTAAAGGCAGGTTGAAGATGCAGCACTAAATCAACAAATAAACAGCGAAGGGGAAAGGAGCCTTTCTGCGAACAGGTAGAGCAGAATGTCTGTGTGCGCAGGTCTGCTTGCACACGACACCTTGCCTGCACCTTGGGTTTGCTTTTCAGCATGTGGGTGGTTTGTAAGCAGGGGAAACTTCACTAGTGCGGCGATTTGGGGTTTAGAACCCTTACATTGTCAGGCCCCTCTAGCGCTAATGGAGCCTGACAGGTCTGGGAAGCAGGATTTGTATTTCACGATGTGCCTGACATTCCTCTCTTGTGCAGGTCGGGAGGTGGCTGACAGCTCTCTCCGGGTTACGGCTGAGCAATATTTCTTAGCTGAAAAGGTAGAGCTTTTGGCAGGATCCTGAAACTCTGGCCATCTAAGCTGCTTCTAGGTTCAGCCCATTTCTTCAGCTTTCTTCAATTCACCTTACTGTCAGGCTGAGCTCAAAAACAGGGCTCCCTAGAAAAGGCCATTTCTCTGCCTTGTCTGCAAGAGTAGCCTTGGACAAGAAAGCTCAGCTACAGCAGAGCTGTGTGTCTCAAGTTGTGAGTTTTGTCTCACCCACCCACGAGTTCATGAGCTCTTCCGTCTCAGACACCACACCTTCACTACAAGATCAGGTGTCTCTTACCATCTCATAGGAGCTATCTGCAAGGGTTCCTCACCCATCACATCCTGCTTTGGGGTAGCAGCCTCTGCACACCTCCCCCAGACTGGTACCCTCCAGATGGAGAGAACTTCTCTGGAAATTTAGGGACCAGAGCACAAGTCTTATGAGGAGCAGCTGAGGGAACTGGAGCTTCCTGTTTTAACCTGGAGAAAAGGAGGCTCAGGGGAGACCTTGCTCTCAACAACTCTATAAAAGGTGGTTGGAGCGAGGTGGGGGTTGGTCTCTTCTCCCAGGTAGCAAGGGACAGGCCAAGAGGAAACAACCTCAAGTTGCCCCGGGGGAGGTTTAGGTTGGATCTGAGGAACAATTTCTTCCCTGAAAGGGTTGTGAAGGCCTGGCAGAGGCTGCCCAGGGCAGCGGTGGAGTCCCCATCCTTGGAAGAGGGTTTTAAAAGACGTGTCAATGTGGTGCTGAGGGACATGGTTTAGTGGTGACTTGGCAGTGCTGGGTTGATGGTTGGACTTGATGACCTTAAAGGTCTTTTCCAACCAAAACGATCCTATAATTCTCTAATTCAATCAGCTCACTCAGGGGCAGAGCTCACTCTTGTTTTGGTCCTGATGGAAGATGGTCCTGCTTGAAGGCCTGTAGATGTGGAATTAACAGCTTTGCAGATGAGCAGCTCTTTCCAGAGCTGGCACTGGAGTATTTGTGTTTCAGCCTCACAGGTAAATGCTGTGTGGTTCATCTCTTCCCGAACTGTGGCTCAGGGCTGCCTGCTGACCTAGGAAGACAATTCTACCACTGTTGAAATCTTACTATCTTCACCAGGAACACCAACATCACTGGTTTTGCCTCAAAATCTGAAATTCCTGATCACATGTGTGTAACCCAGCACACACCACCTCCAACACAGCATGATGGACATGTCCCTGAGTCAGACCCAGGTTTCTCCACTCCGTTGAGCTGGTGCCTCTGGTCTGGCTCAGTGGTAGTGGTTTGCTGCGTTGCTGGGGATCTGAAGAGCGGATGGAAACTCCTTCTGCTTGCTAAGCCTGGAGAACTGAGGGAAGAGGGACCAATTGCTTCCTTCATGGCCTGCCCTTGCTTTCAGCTGACTCTTCGCTGCAGTTTGCTGTATTGAGTTTCTTTCACGAAGCCAGAAAATTTCAGAGGCCTCTGAGACAGTCTCTTGCCTATTTGGTTACTTCCCTTGAGCACATCTTGGAATGTAAAGTGGAAAATGCCAATTACTTTTAAATGCTTCAGAATTGCAAAGCTCTAGCTGTATTTCTGTGTCGGTAGAGAAAAGCCTGGCATTTGTAAGCCAGCCAGCCCCTTCATGATTTAGGGTTGCAGCCCATTGAAAGCTAATTGAAACTGGGCTCCCAAACAGCTTTGCTTTGAAAATTAAAAAGCCTCTGCAGTTTGTTTTTTTAATTATTATTATTATTATTTTTCCAAAGCACCTTGGATCCATCCACTGATCCAGCCACCATTGCCTGGCATTGCAGAAGAGTTAGGGAGGACTGTGGCTGTGTAGAGCCCAGCAGCTTGCAGGGCTTCTCAGGTGTTTCAAGGGTTTTTTTGGGGGGAATGTATCCTTCTCTGCCAGGAGAGCCTGAGGCACCTTGCATATCTTGGACAGCTGGACCTTGCCTTGGCTGAGTTTGCACTCTCCTCTCTTCCCTGAGTCTGAATGTCTGTGTGGAGGTGAGTCAGTCGAGAGTGTGCGATGGAGCTGCCAGTCACAGAGCGATCTCCAGCTCTCAGAGAGCCCCAGGCATGTCCCACGGCACCCCAGATAGCTGCCTGCAACGCCCAGACACGCCTCTTCCCAAATGCTTCCTGCCATGTTTTCTGAAAAAATACTCAGAAATAACATTTCCGTTTCCCAGTGAGAAATTTAATTAGAAGGAATTAAAAGGTATAGTTTTATAGTTTAATTTAACGTGATGAAAAAAGGATTAGCTCCCTCCCCCTCCTACCCAAATCCCAACCTGAGATGATGGCAGCCTGGCCTCCAAGTGCGGCCGACAGCCGCAGAAGGGAAACGCTTACCCAGAAGAAAAGGGAGAGGAATTCCACCCCAGATTTACGACTTGCGAAGCAGAGGCTGCATGGGTTCACCTGATTTTATGTTGCGCTGAGCCTCACAGACTTGACTTTGTTGTGTGCCTGGGAATGGGCTGAAAACTGATTTTTTTTGGCTGCTTTTGCAGGTCACTTGTGTGCTCAGGTGCTATTTTGAGCCACTGAGGCTCTTGCTTGTGTGTACGTGGCGAAGTGTGTGTTCAGATGTGTGGGGAGTGTGTGGCTGTCCCTGCAGGGTGGGGTTTTCTCCTCTCAGGCGGTTTTCCCTTTGTGGCATTTTTTTTGGCTACTGACAGTGATTAGGACCATCAGGCAGAAACGAATGGGAGGGGTCTGGCACTAGGGACACCGGTGTCATAGGGTTTCTCCCACCCTGCCATGCTCAAGCCAGATGGGTGGCAAGTTTTGATGTGCAAGAGAAACATTCTGGCTGGAGGTCCCTGCTCCAGCCCTTTATCATAGACTTTCCAAAGAAAACATCTGATGCTCAGGGGAAGAACCAGATGTGGCTTCTTCCTTTGGGATGTGTCAGCCTTGTGGTGCAGCCCAAGGCAAGGGTGCTTTCTGCACCCTCCCAGCACTGGTGGTTTTGCCCTGAAGTGACCTCTGGGGATTCCTTGAACATCTCAGGACTTCGGCAGAACCAGGAAGACTTATGGCACTGGGTAACAGCGTAGTTGGGCTGATTATCTTTGATTGTGCCATTTATTTTGCTCAGAGGCAAGAGGTTGGGGTGGGAGCTCTGCTCTGAGGTGGACTGGGAAATCCTTCTCCTGTCACCCTGGTCGTGCCCTGTTTCTGCAGCTGACCACCAAAGCTGGGGCCAGGATGGAGTTCACCTCCTCAGTTAACTGGAATTTCGGGAAGCAGTGTGGCAGGATCTAAATGGGTCAGCCAGGAGGTACATGAGACCAGACCAAATGACCCAGAAATCCTAGAAAGTCTCTAATCCCACCATAGTATCTACACTTGCTGCCATTTTTCCCAGGTGCCACATCAGAGGCACCCAGGACACATGGGAAGAGGGTGTCCAGGCTTTGCCTGGCCCAGTGCTTCACCCAAAGTGCAGCACTTGGAAATGGACCACGGGACAAGCAATGAAATGTAGATGCCACCTTTGAGAAAGCATCCTGCCCTGGGGCAGGGCTTACATTGCTGCTTTATTTTGGTCTCACTCTGCCCTGCACTGGATAAGGTGGAGAAGCCAAAGGTGCTTAGGAAACACCATCTTTGGCATTACAGGGAAAGCAGCACCTGAGCACATATGGTGACAACCTTCTCCTTGAAGCTAGGGAGAAAACGGACTGGAAGTGTTCTGGAAATGAGTCGTCTTCTCCAAGGAAAATAGATGTCTTTTTTCCAGCTTTTGACAGGGCCAGGCCAAGGCCTGGTCCCACACCCTGCAGGTGACAGGCTAAAGGACATGGTCTCCCTTGCTTCTATCTCTCTTCTACAAACCGGAGTGGCTACAAGCCCACAAGTTTGCAGTCACGTGCTGAGGCACGGTGCTTTTCCAAGGCACATGGAGGCATGCACGAGTGGGGTTAGGTGCTCAGCTGCTGGAGCAGAGTGGGCCTGGGGACCTCGCCGAGCATCGCCCTCCTGCAGGACGTGCAACTGGGGAAGGTCTCTGCTTTCTCTTTCCTCCCAAGAGGATGTTGTAGAGGTAACGACTGAAACAAGTTAAAGGTTAAGAGCATAAATAATACAGAGAACAAAACTGCACAGGAGAAATTACTAAAGTACTGAAAATAATTGATATAACCCAAAACCTGAAAAAAAATGGAAGGAATTTCATTTTCCTGAGAAGAACAGCAGATACAGTCTGCATGCCCAGGGTGTACCAGGACCCGTCTTCTCTCTGCCTCTGCTGTGGCAGGGAAAGGCTCTTGCTTTCCATCCAGTGTAACTGCTTTTCTTTGAAAGGCTAATTACGGATGTAAATTCCTCCCTCCCCAGAAGGCCAGAAGAGCCCGTTCCAGATGACTGGAGTATAAACTGAAAGGACTTCTATTGATTTAATGGAAAAGGTGTATTTTAACAGAGCTCTTTTTGTTTCAGAAGTCTGACTCGGTGTAGAAGGAAATGGATGGGAAGTGGTACAGGCGAGCAGCGTGGAGGAGCTGCACAGCATCTCTCAATTCCTGGGCTGGCAGCCTAGCCACAGGGACTGTTTCTGGCTAAGCTTCGCAGCGGATTAGGTTGGTGGCAAGAGGAGCTTAATTTCTTCTGTGCTTTCAGGTTTCTCTGCTTTTTTGGAACAGCATCTGCTGATGCTGGAGACCAAGTGTCAGCTGTGCTTGGGAGGAGCTGGAGGTACACAGTGTACTGCAGAGCTGTCTGGGAAGGAGAAGCTGTTTGGGTAAGAAGCGGTTGATCTGAGCAGGAGGTTCCAAGCTAGTCTGGCTTTAACTTTGAGAGAGGGAAAGGAAGTCTTTCTGTCCAATTCAAATATCTCTGCGGTACTTCCAGGGCACGATACAAAGCTGGGAACTGGAGTCAACCTGAGGTAGGTCCTGGGTCAGCATCAGTTCATGGAGGGTAGGAAAGGACAGGTACAAGCCAGCAGTGATGCTGACGGATGGTGAATGAGCAGCCAGAACACACTGATACTGGGCTTTGTCTCATCACACCCTCCTGAAGGCAGACCAGCAGCTTTTAACTGTTTGCACAATGGTGTGGTGTTTTTTTTTTCTTATTTACTGGAGAGATGGTAATGGAAAGAGAAAAAGCCCAAGATGCTCCTCTCCACAATACTCTAGTTACTCCATTGACCATCACAGGTGTCTGTGCTGCAGTTTTCAAGGCAAAGGTAGATGGGAAAGAAATGAGAATGCTGTTTTCACAGTTCTCAGCTTCTATAATATCTGAGGATGTGGGGAACAGAGAATGGTTCCTCCAACATCTTGAATTATCTTGAGGGTCTGATGGCTGCACATCTGAAAAATGGCATGAGAGTCAAGGGTATTTGAAACAGACAGCATCAACAAAACACTTGTGGTTAAATGTGTGTGTAAAAGCATATGTAAGTTGTATCATGGGGATAAAGATGAAAGTAACAGCCTGGCAACAAATAGTGAGTATGAAGAAGTCACAATGAGCTCCTTTCTCCTGGCCTTCATTTGAACAAGTATTAAAGTCTGTAAGTCTGGGAAACTGGAACAAAATGTTTTAAAAGTAAGTGTTTTAACATACATGTTAACCTGAGAATAATCACTGTAATAGAGCACTTTGACTTTGCACCAACACAGAAATAGCAAAAGACGTCCTCACCCTGCTGGTGCTTGTGTCTGGAGAGTCCCAGGAGGTTCTGGGAAATAGTAACTCTGGCTGTAGAAAAAACTAAGTAGGCAAGACAGTTTGGTGAGCTCTCAGCTGGTGTTTCTCACTCCAGCCTCTCCTGGAGCAAGCTGAGAGCTCATTTCTTTCTGCACTGGTTTTATAGCCATGTTGGTTCATAGTCACCCGTGACCCCATCATCACTAATTCCATCACGTACATCTGCACTGCCAAATCTCTTTGGGTTTGTCGTAACCGCAGACTCACACCTGGCTCTTTGCGCATTGTCTGCAGAGGTTCAGGAGAAAGGGGGATAAGACAGGAGAGAAAACCATGGCTCCCTTTACTTATTCAGTTAAGATCTGGAATGCTTTGCAGATGATGTGGAGCTCATCTGTCCTTCAAGATGACTCTTGCTGTGTTATATTTAGCTGCAAAGCCCAACTGTGCTTGAATATTCCTCTGCAGTTCTTGCAGGAGGGGCTTTTTTCTGTTAGCATCCTTCCTAGGTCTCACTCCATTGTGCTCACCTCTTGCAGTTCAATCTCTTCACTGAGAGTTATGCTGGGAGGGGGAAGGAGAAGAGGATCTCAAGGAGAGATACTGTTGTTTAGGTTGAACAAAGATGCCCTTCCTGGGATGTGCAGCTTGAGGTAACAGGAAGGTTTATTTGTTCTAGTCACACTAAGGGTTTTATTTATCTGTCTGGGCAGGCCAGGAGCTGAATAAAAGCACCTCTTTATCCCAACAGTTTGGGTCTTCAGCAAACAGTCATGGATTCTGACAGGAGAGCAAAGGCATAGCTGTTTTGGAGGATGCACCAAGAGACTTTGATTTAAAGTGATGCCTGGGTGCAGAGAAGGCTGCTGAGTGGAGAAGAGTCAGAGGAGATTTTCCAGTAGTGACAGATTTTCAGTGTGATGAAGCTGTGGCTGTCACCACACATGGGTGGGGTGGGACAAGGCGGAGTAGAGCAAGAAATGCCCCCTCAACAGCCTCAGCATCCCTGATGGCATCCTGGTGACTGCAGGGACAGCTCAGCTGAGGAGCATCTTGTGCTGGCGACCAGCCCTAGAGCCGGGATTAATTCATGGGCCACCCAACGGCTGCTGTTTGTAGGTAGCCCTGTGCCGATCAGGTGGCCTGGAGGAAGGAAAGGTGTTCTCTTCCAGTTTTAGTGCTCCCTGCTCTCAGCTTTTCATTCCTGTCCACAGAAGTGTCAAGAAAAGGCTGGTTTACTGTTTTAACTCCATTAGATGGAGGGCTGTAAACTCAGAACCCACATTAATAGGATACTTGTCTTTCGGAGCCAAAATGGAGGGTGAGAGACCAGGGTCTCTCACAGCTAAATACTGTTGTATTGTGCTGCGCTTTTTATCTGCTGGTAGGGGCGACCAGAAGCTGTGTGGGAAAGCGTGTTAAATGTGTTATTTCGTTAAAATGTCACTTTCTCAAGTATCATGTGCTGTATTTGCACGGGGCTTGCGGGCTCTCAGTATGCGACTGTGGAGAGCAGCTGTGGAGCACAGGACCACCCGAAGGCGTCCAGCTGCTTCCAGTGCAGTGCGGTGGAGGGGGGACAGCCCATGGTGGAAGGTGCGTGTGAACTTCCACTGCTGGTCTCAGCATCTGCTGCCACCCAGGGTGGCTCTGCTGGTGGCTGGGCTTTGTGGTAAAGCCACTGTGTGGTGCAGGAGAGAGTTTCTCTCTGGTGGGAGAAAAGTGTGCCCACAGAGGGAAGGAGCCTCTCCAGAAGGAGTAAAGTCCTTCCAAAGTTCACATACTCTGGATGGCTTGATGGCTGTGCAGGGCTCAGATCCAGTCACCTGCTGATGGTTCTGCAGAAGAGCAGTTGGGGAGCAGGAGGTTTTGTTGCACTGTTAAAGCCAACAACGTTTTGAGAAAGTGTTGGGTTATTAAGTGCATATTTTGGTGCCCAGTTAAGGCTGAAATTTGCTAAGAAGGGAGGGGGGTTGTGTGAAGTGTCTAACGCACACCAGAGTGAGTCCACTTTCAGGTCAATCCCACAGCCTGGCCAGAAAATTTGTCCTTAATTATTTTCTGCAAGTGTGAAATGCCCTTTCTCATGTCAAATATTTAATCTGCAGTCCTGCCACACCTTTACCTCTCCTACTGTGGACCCCCACACCATCACGTACTTGCTCTGACTGTCTCCTGAAGCTCGGATCTATGTTTACACCCTTGCACCCAGTGTCATGGCTGTAGTCACACTTGGTTGGGAAAGCAACAAGGTCAAGCAGATCAGCCACTGGTGCATTTGCTTGGTGACGGTCCTGTTGCTTGCTCTGAAGTCCCTGGGTGGTAAAGATCACTGTGAAGAGCACTGAGATACTGCTGAAGTTGTTTAAGAAATTGTCCTCTCTTCAGCTGTATCTTCACCAAAGCTTTGGGAGATGGAAATGGAGCATCCCAAGAGTGTTCCCAGAAGGGGTTAATCACAGAATCACAGAATGGTGAGGGTTGGAAGGGACCTCTGAGGATCATCTAATCCAAATCCCCTGCTAAGGGAGGTTCATCTAGAGCAGGTTGCCCAAGATGGCATCTAGGTGGGTTTGGAATCTCTCCAGAGGAGGAGTCTCCCAGCCTGTGCCAGGGCTTTGCCACCCTCAAAGTCAAGAAGTTTTTCCTCATGTTTCAATGTAGATGTGTTCATTTATATGACTCTGACCGGAGGTATTTGCCTTAGAGGTGTTGTGGCTTTTTTTTCCTGTAACAGGGAATGAGGTGTTTGGTATGGCACCAGCCTTTAGCTGGCCAAGAAGATTGACATCTCTGCAGACATC
>NW_010427633.1:10725-19905 GCF_000710305.1 Buceros rhinoceros silvestris | reverse complement strand
GGAAGAGCAGCTTATTACTGGACTCACAAGGAGGGAATATCGGAGTGCACCTAAGCCATCCTTAGAAAAGTGCAGAAGAAGCAGTTCAATGGACACTGCCTTACTTGGCAGAAAAGGCAGCCAAACCAGCAGGATCACTGGAGAAGGCAGTGGTGATACAGCTGCTGTTGAGTCTGAGGACTGTGTCAACATCTTCTAGGAGAGTGGCTCCACTGCCTCCTGATGGCTGAGAGCAGGGACACAGGAGCTTTGTGGGTAGCTCTTTGCTATGCCCCAGCCTTAGTTCATGATGCAGGAACGTTCCTTCCTTGCAGTACTTCTGATCCAGTGGTGGTACCAGGAGTCTCTTTCTCCCATATCCTTTTCTCCTGTCTTCTGGCAGCTCCAAGCTGGACGTTGGGGTTTCCAAACTAGAGCTCAGAATGAAAAAAACACTTGTGCCACCAGAACTTAATCTGTGGGAGTGATAAGTGGGACAACTCTCCAGGGCAGGAGAAGCAAAATGCAGCTGGAGGCAGCTAGACCCCTACTTTGGGGTGGGGACTGTTCTGTTTACCATGTCTGGGGCCCTGGGGGTAGCTTGGGACCAGTGTTCTGCGGTGACAGGAATGAGGGCAGATTCAAATAAGACAAGTGATATGCTACCTTTAACACCGGGGAAAACAGAAATGGCTCAGGGAAGCTGAGACAACATTTCTGGAGCAACATAAGGGTTTTTTTAAACGATTTCCTGATTACTTTGACTGCTTGATCTTACAGCCGGAGTATTGCCCTGGTGTTATTTCTTTGCATTTCATTTCCTAAGACATCCTGAAGAGCAGGGAGTGAAAAATAAAAGAAAAACCTGGCACATGTTTTACAAGCTGTGCCGGCTTCTCCCACAGACCCTGTCAACCCTTTGAACCACAGCTGCTCAGACAGCTGAGGTCACTGAAAAGGTTCCTACTGACTTCAGGGGGCTTTGAACCCGCCCGTAATTAGTGATGCACTTGCAAACGTGATGGAAAGTCCATTTTTGTGGAAAAGCTCCCGCTGGCTCCGGGAGAGGCTGGGACACAGCCTGGCTGTGGGATCTCGTGGTGGAGGGGCCACCTTCAGAACACCATCACTGCTGGATGCACTGGAAACTAATGGAGCTGCATCACTCCCGGACACCAAGGGAAGGAGAGGCACCTCGTTTTCAGGTCTTTGGGGTGGATTGGGGTTTTTAGCCCTTGGCTGGGCTCCAGTCATCTTCCTGGAGTGTTTGTGGCAGCTCCTGAGCATCAGTTTTTTCCTTTGAGCTCCACAACAAGAAGTGTGGTTAGAAATTTTTTTGAATGGGGAAAGTTTCTTGCCTCAGGCCAAGTGCAGAAATGTGGAATGGATTTGGATCAAACCTTTTTTTTCTTTTGGAATTTTATTTAAATAAAAAAAAATAGCACCTTGGGCAAGAGCTGAAGCATGGAAAATTTTATCCCAAAAGGTGGATGCTTTGTGAAATTATGAGCGTGTGAAAACAGGTGGTTAAACTGAAATGGTTTTACAGATTTAAGTGCAGAGGGTGCTACCAAAAACCTGTTATAAATCCTGGAGTGAACCCTTCTTGAAAGACAGAGGTAGAAGAACAGGCCATCAGCAAGTAACCTGAACCACTACCAAACCCACAGGCGGCTGCAGAACCGGTAAAGAAGCCAAACAAAATGAGAAGAGGCTTTCAGAAAGGTCAGCAAGGGAGCCAAGTCCAGGCCCAGGCTTCAGTATTAAAACTCAGTCTTGGAAACGACACCCTAGTGACTGGTATCTGGCTGGGACAAATTTTACTTGCAACACCTGATCCAAAACCTGCTCGACTCAATGGCAAGCGCTCTGCGAACTCCTCTAAGTGTTGGATCAGGGCCTTAAAAGCGCAGCCAGGAGGAAAAACACATAAGGGCTGTGCTGCAGCATGGGGCATGGTGGAGGAAGGGCTGGAGCTATGCAAGAGCAAGAGCTGCACTGCCCTTTGCCGTGAAAACCAGTGGGTGTACTGCTGGAAGTGGAAATGGGGTCCTGGGGAGAAAAAGAACACGTGAGTTGGAGGTCTGGAGCTGTGAGAGATCTGGTGGGAAGGCTGTACAGCCGTCATCGGTGTCATGACAGCTAAAGGGACTAATTGCATCAAGGCTTTGCTGGGAAGGGTGATACACAAACGCATGACAGGAGTGGGACTCCATCCCGTGCTGATTTTGGTCGGCACAGAGGAGGGATAGCAGTGCTTTTCAGCTGCCTGGATGGTTTCCAGTGAGCATGATGTGTGGCTGTCATTGTCCCCTTTGTGATGGACCGTACTTGCTGGAGTCCAGGGCCTCAGAAACACATCCTCTGGGTGGATTAAGTTAAAATAATATATAAGAAAATATATTTGCTTGTTAAGTTGGCAGAAGGATCTGTGAGTGAAAGTTGTTGTCGGTGGCTGAACGTGCCTACCCGTGTGTGTATGTGCTCTGAAGGATGCTTGACTCGATTTTCTGTACTGGCAGACTGATTGTTGTCTGCACATGTCCAGATAGTTTTTTCTATGCACTCACAAGATAAAAAGAATCTACTTTTGCCTTTTTGTCTTATTGCTTCAGAGATGCAGGACCCCCCACAATGTGCTTTGGGGAGTCCAGCTCATCCCAAGGGTTAGCCACAGAGCTGAGAAAACATGCACCAAGAAGCATCCACCATCGTGCAGACCTGATGGACCTCAGCAAGGACCTGCCAGACAATGAGACACTACTCCCAGTCCCCTGACTCCCTCGGGTTCAGCCTTGTCCCACCAGGTCCTCACAGAGGACTTGAGGACAGCAGCAGCAGGGAAGTGGTGCTCCAGCTCGACACCTCACTCCCAGCTTCGTTATTAATGTGTGCTGGTGTACCGCTTTTAGGCTCTCCGGGTCACTAGGAATGAGCTGATTTCTGCTGTGTTACTAAAATGTGTGATTATGAAGTGTTACAATATACGGTCTGCAGAGTTTTACAGCTGCGCCTTAAAGAGCTTATGAGGAGAAAAAAAAGGCGAGGGGGAGCTTAAACTGGAACGGGGCAGTATAGTCAAATTAAGGAGTACAATGGCAATGCTAATTAAAACCCCTCCGAGAGAAGCGGGGCGTAAGGAAATGACCTAACTCCCAGCACTGTCACAGGATGGTTATTGCCCAGGGACAAAATGAGAGAGACAAGCCAGAGGCTGGAAGTGATGGGAGATAAAGACTTGACATCTCCTCTTCCCCTACCACAGAGCAGGTGGGTATCCTTGCCTTGACAGGAGAGCCAGGAGGGACGTTACAGCGATGGAGAATTTGCCTGTTGCCTGAACACTTTGGTGCATGGAAGCCATTAAAGATGACCTTAACCAAGGTGAAGAGTTGCAGCCTGCGGCACTTTGACGTAAGCATTTCCACTATTAGACAATAAATCTTTTAACCATCTACAGAGGAAGTTGGTTAAAAGTGTTTCTCTTATCTCATGAGAGCATTGCTGCAGGCTCTGTGCTCCTTGCTTTGGTAAAGAAGAGTGTGCTGGCATCTTTCTGAGAAATCCAGTGACCAAGAGATAGTGGGCTCCATGACAGCCTGCAAGGGACCTTCCAGGTCCTGGGTGTAGGTTGGGTAACCAAGTGCTCGGGCTGTAGAGAGTGTATAGTTGAGTAGCAGTGAAAAGAGGATCTGAGATTTAGGGTTCTCTTGGAACCCCCAGACATGAGAAAATTCATAAATGACCTTGATACTCAGGAGAACAAAAGCTGGAGGATCCTTGTCTTTGCTAGCAAGAAAGGAGTGTAAGGTTGCCTTTTTCCTACAGAAGCAGGTTGTTTTCCAGTGCACTCGGGAGATAAAAATAATCTATTTTTGCCCTATTGTCTCATCCTTTCTTCACAAGTCCTTGACAGAAAAGCAGGACCCCATCACTGCTTTGACTCCTCACGACTTTGTCATCAGTCCCTGCGAAGCAGGATGGGTCCTGAGGTCGCTCCCCCAGCCTCTCCAAGAAGGGCCTTTTAATCTATTTTTGCCCTATTGTCTCATCCTTTCTTCACAAGTCCTTGACAGAAAAGCAGGACCCCATCACTGTGCTTTGACTCCTCACAACTTTGTCATCAGTCCCTGCGAAGCAGGATGGGTCCTGAGGTCGCTCCACCAGCCTCTCCAAGAAGGGCCTTTTTCTGCCACCTAGTCTTTTGACTCAACATCTCTCATTTCAAGCCCAGACAGACGTGGCACAGCATTTGTTGGCCAAGTAACTCTCCAACTACTTGGCCTTTCTCTTTGTGTGTCCAAGCCTGGCCAAAAAAAATTTCCAAGGAAGTGTGAGCCTGAAGTATCCCTCTGAGGTCAGTGTGAAACCTGCTGCAAGGGGTGGGATGCTCCATTTCAGCCTCGGACCTCAGATCCCTCTGGAGAGCTCCAGGTCTTTGATACGTGCCTTCGCTCCAGCCTTGGGTTTTTCCTTCAAACCAATCCAATTGGAAAGTGTTTAGAACTGGTACCCTTGCCGGTCCCCATTTCATCTGTTCCACACAGGACTGCCATTCTCTTTGTGTTTTACGAGTTAATTAGGTGAGTCGCTACTTTCTGTCCATAGCCAAAACTTCAGCACCTGTTGTGGTGAAGGTGCAGTTCTTTGAGATGACTTCAAGCCCACCATCCAGGTTTTCTTAGAGGTAAGTAGGAGTGGAGGAGACTTCTTTACATGATGCCACTCAGCTAGACTGCTGGATGACACAGCTTGATCCAGGTGGGTCCAAAATCCAGATAAATTTACATGAGACATCAAGCCCTGCCAAAGACTTGCAGATCAAAGCAATAAGAGTAGTGGCATGGGAACACAACAGCATTAACTGTGTTGCCCTCCTCCCCAGTTCTGCAAGAGGTCTCAATCTGGAACAGGTCATCTCCCTTCTGTCGCTTTGATTTAAATGGCTGGCAACTCAAAGCACCACTGCTGTCCACTGTGTGCAAGAGTGGGGCTAGGGCTTGCGACAGCGCCGACAGAGACCAATGGTAATGACAGAGAAGAATTAGCAGGGGCTAATAATGACTATTTCTCCACCTGTTGGAGACCAACTTTCTTCTTCAGTCTTCTTTCTTGTACAGTCGGGTACAAGTGTCCTTTTTGTCCCATGTTATTGGCCTACAGCACTTCCTGTGGATTTTGTACGTGCATTTGGCAGTGGGAAATGCCACACCATATTTTGCAGCATCGGAAGACTCACTTTCCCGGAGTTAAGGAATGGTCCGTACAGACTAACTGTGGTACCGCTAATGCACTGTCTCGAGTGAACAATGAAAATATCCTGTCATCACAAAGAGTAAGTAACCAGGATAGGATTTTTATAGCTGGCAAAGCTGATCCACAGTACTCTGCATATGGGAAAGCTAATTTCTCTGTATTTTATTATTTTTCCTATGTCTAAAATGACTGAAACCCTTTCCTCTGTATTCTGGAAGGATGTAATTTTCAAGGTGGTGAAACCTTACAGCAGCAAGAGCCGAATCACACAGAGCTGATCACACCTCCTTGCAAGAACCCATGTTACATTTACTTGTCTTGGTTTTATGGTGGAGGGGAAATGGAAGGAAGAGTACATTTTGGACTCTTTGGAGAGGGTCATGCTTGTTCGGTGCTAGAGGCCTCTCGCTGGCAAAGGGCCAGTCTGGAGTTTCCAATTCCTTGTCACTACCTAGAGGAAAAGCTGCTTTTGCCTCCTTTGAAGTTGGCCCTTTTTCCTCAGGTGAGGAACGGTGCTCTCCTCTCCAAGGTGACCTGGTGCAACTCCTCACACCAGCACCCAACAGATGTAGGGCAGAGAAAGGCTTTCCAAGCGGGAATCCACAATGCTAGAACATCACAGAGTCTTTTCACCAGGGTGCTGGGATATGTCTGCTCTTTCCATGTGGGGCAAAATCTGACCAGGATGAGCTAAGTGCTGTAGAGTAAGTTATCAGAGAAGAAAAAGCTGATTTCCAGGCTCCCGCAGTAGGGAACTAATGGCTATTCCATCACCTTTTTTGCTAAAGTTCTGCTGGAGTTCTGGCCATGACCACAACCATAAGCAGAATCCAGTCAAAGTTTCCAGATGGAGATTTGTGCAAACAGGGAGCAGCCTGTGGTCTGCAGAGAGGAGACAGGCAGGACCAAGGACCCAGAGCGTGCCTGGCCCCTTAGTCTGTGTTCAGTCACCCAGTGGGACACGGACTCTTTCTTGGCAGAGGAACGAAACATCACTAACTGCGAACTCCCCAAGGTCAGGATGATGTTAGAAGACAAAACAAGAGGTGCAAGCCCCAGAAATGAGGAGTTTAAGGGTGACAAAGTGGCCATGGGCTTCAGTTTCCAGCTGTCTTTGTCACTTCCTAGGGGAAAGGAATGAATGCTTGAGCCTGACCAAAGCCCCTCCTGGAAGACACATTTCCTGGGAAGTCTCACGTTGATAGCTGTGAAAACCATAAAGTTTTTCTTCTTGTATCTGGGAAACTACAGTCAAGCTCTGGTGGGGCTGTCCTTAGTTAAATAAATGATGGTAAAAATAACTCACAAATACAACACCAACGTGGGCACGTAAATCAATGCCTGGAGTGCCCGTTAAGGTAAGGTGCCTCCTTTTTGTGGGGGGGAAGTGCCTGTGAAGGAGTCATTCTGCAAGCAAAATCCAGTCAAGAGGGAGGAGGCAAGGTCCCATCAAAGCAGGACCCACAAATCCATCAGCAATTTCATTTCAGAAGAGATACAAGTGCTCAACGAGGCTGTCAGCAGCATTCTTCAGGTCACACTGCTGCATAAAAAGGAGTGTTAGAACCTGGGACTTAAACTAAACAGATTTCCTATAGGAAACACACACAAAATTACATTGCTTCTAAAGTTACTTTTATAGACATTTTCCCTGAGAAATATTTCTCCCTGGAAAAATAAATTCACAGGATGTAATTAAAACAGTTATATGTGTACACTGGAATGGCCCCCTTTAAGTGCTTCACCAAATGCACCACAAACTAAAGGAATGAAAGCCAGCTTTGTTTAAATCTATTAATAACAATGTATTAATTATAAAATGAGACATTGTTCTGTTAGTTTATGGTTATGAAAATAGCCTTTAATAAGGCTGAGGCCAGAGTACTCAGCTTTTCAGTTGTCTGCACAGTTAAAAGGGCTCTGAAAATCTACTATAATCTACTTCTTTTACTTGTCAAACCTTTACCCGATAAAGGCAATGGGTATCAGGTTCCGTACCCCATGGATTCTAGTAATAACCAGGTGCTGATGACTGTATTTTTTTCTGCTTTTCTTGCCATTTTCTTTGGTATTAGCTTTGTTTTAACAGAAAAAAAAAAAAGTAAAAAAGACAATGAGGAACTGCATTGTATTAGAGGTTAACTTTCACGGTTTGGGGAACAAATGACCTTTAAAGGTCCCTTCCAACCCAAAACATTCTCTGACTCTATGATCTCCATGTTCAGTGGGGATCTGAGCATTGGAGCTCCCAAATCTGCTACCCCATGGATTCTAGTAATAACCAGGTGCTGATGACTGTATTTTTTTCTGCTTTTCTTGCCATTTTCTTTGGTATTAGCTTTGTTTTAACAGAAAAAAAAAAAGTAAAAAAGACAATGAGGAACTGCATTGTATTAGAGGTTAACTTTCACGGTTTGGGGAACAAATGACCTTTAAAGGTCCCTTCCAACCCAAAACATTCTCTGACTCTATGATCTCCATGTTCAGTGGGGATCTGAGCATTGGAGCTCCCAAATCTGCTCAGATAATTAGGGATAATAATAATCTCCAGCCCCCTGCCCACACACCACAGGCCCCGCTTCCCCAGTCAGTGCAGCAACGTGTGGCAAATCTACTCACCCAGCTTTGCAAAGCGCCCAGGCTACAACACCCCTTTTCTGCCTGGAAATAGTCCTGAAGGGTGCAGAGATGCTGCAGCCTGATGCCAGGCAAGGGGAGAGGGGTGTGTGTGTGCGTATGTTTCTTTTTTCTTGTGTGTTTTCCTGCTTTTGGAGCAGCTTTAGAGAAGCCTCAGGAAGGGAAGGCAGCCTGCTTCATCAGTATTTATAGCCCGGCTGAAATGTTCTTGAGAGGCTCTTCTGTCTTTCCTTCCCACTTCCCACACCAGAAGGGCTGTGTAATGTGATACTCTGACCTGAGGAAGCGATGCTGCTCTTACTAAGAGTGGGCTGGGATAGCCTGATGTGCTGGAGATGCTGCTCGGGTTGTGGCAGCTTGCAACATTGCCCGTCAGCTCCTGCAGCCTTCGTGGGTTCAATGTGGCTGGGCTGAGGGTCGTCGATCCGTCACTTCAGGGAGTGATATGGAGGGCCCAGGGGAAGTGTTTGCTGGGCTCTTGCAGGAGGGAATCAGCCCAGTGGCAAAGAAACATCCCAGCCTGCCCCTCTTCTCTGCTCCTCACGTAGGACATTGTTTGCATCAGAATTTTTTATGCCTGACTGGGTATCTTTTATTTTTTCTTTGATTCTTTCTATTCACCTCATATTCTTTCTCAGTAGGCATACACCAAAAGCCAAAATTACGCCTTTATATCCATATTAACAGTAGTGATATAATAGTTTTTATTGCTATTATTGCTATATTCCTGTCTTGATGATCGATAAAACATTTCCATGCCCTTCAGGCATGACTGACCATATTTTCCGTATCTCTCTCAAGCAGAGCAGGGTGACATTTCTAATCCACCTCCAGTCCAGGACCAATTTTCAAGGGGAGAAGTAAGAAATCAGGGTCACTTGTTAAAAGAAATGTTGCATCACTAGTAGAGGAGAGATGCTGTAAGAAGGATTACCAGAACAGTCAATGTTATTTCTTTACTGGTAACCTAAATATTTTAAATAGTCTCTCCAGAGCCACTTCCAATAGGAAAAAAACAAACCAAAGAGACAAAACAAGCAGAGAAAAATTAACAAGGTTTGATCCGAAACCCCTTCCCTGGGAGCAAGGGGAGGTGGTTAAACGTGTGGAGTTGAGAGTCAATTTTCATTTCTTAATTTTAGCTCTAAACCATTTCTTCGACACCCCCACGCCCTGCCACCACGAGCAAAAGCCAGGCCAGGGAACGCTGCCCACACGGCGCTTCGCAGCTGTTCAGCACCGCCGCATCTGAGCGGGGAAAACAATTGGGGAAGTGTTTTATGTTCTCACTCCACCTCGGAGGTAGGC
>NW_010427633.1:0-10605 GCF_000710305.1 Buceros rhinoceros silvestris | reverse complement strand
TGTTGGTTGGAAACACGCTCGTAATTCTTGTGCCCCTCTTTCCAAAAGACACCTTTCTTCGTGTAATTGTTTTAAAACCGCGGCGTGTTCACATTACCCTCCATGGAAATCACATCTGAAAATGACTTTGTAGTTTCTTTTTTTAGCATTAGGATTCGAGGAGGGGGTTAGTTCTCGCTTTGTTTTGTTTCCTTAAAACCTACCTCACTGTAACAGCCGGGCACTTCTTTCCCCCTTTTATTCTCCTAGGGCCCAATTCAATAAATATACATCCGGCTTCTTCGCAGTTGTAGTCTGGCTTAATGAAATTGCACTAGGCACTTACAAGAGAAGGACGTTTATTTTTCTCTGCTGATTCAGTCAGGCTGGTCCAGGCCTTCTGTGCCCAGAGAGACACTCTATAAAGAGACCCTTGTGATTGCAGCGGGGACGCTGCGTCAGCCGGTAAGTGCCTGCACTCACTCAACACTGGGATTCTCTTACTGCAGAGCTGGGGAGCGGGCAGGCGGCTGTGTGTTCTATATACCACGCACGAGATAAAAAAAAATGCTAAGAGCACAGTGTTAAGGTGGGAAAGTCAAACACTTGCAAGGCAGCTATAGCAAGAGCTGTCTGGAGAGCAGGCTTAATTCATCTGTTTATGAGAGCTCATTATGACACAGTCTCCTATTTTTGCATAGTCCCGTGCTTGGTATTTAGACAATGGCATTTTCTAGTTTAGAACTTGCTGCCTTCATGATGCGCTTTCTTCATAGATGTCCAACAGCATGGGGATCCTGATGCCTATTCCTAGCTGGATCATTGTAGCATCACAGAATGGTTTATGTTGGAAGGGACCTCAAAGATCATCTAGTCCAACCCCCCTGCCATGGGCAGGGGCACCTTTCACTAGACCAGGTTGTTCAAAGCCCCGTCCAGCCTGACCTTGAACACTTCCAGGGATGGGGCATCCACAGCCTCTCTGGGCAACCTGTTCCAGTGCCTCACCCTCACAGTGAAAAATTTCTTCCATATATCTAATCTAAATCTCCCCTCTTTCAGCGTACAATCATTACACTCCCTGATAAGAGTCCCTCCTGATCTTTCCTGTAGGAAGCAGCAGTGAAGCTGGGCATCTCCAAAAGCACAACCTCTGAAGGAAGGTGGAGGTACAGATGCTGCTCTAGGGGACTCAGTGAACCTTTTATTACTCATCCAGGTGTATAGTTTGTTGCTCGGTGCTGGTGAGATCAAATGTTGTGGCAGACCCCATTTGAGACAGCAGTCATATTCCAAGTCACTGGGAGCTGCACCCTTGGGCCTGGTCAGGTTGCTCAGAGCCCCGTCTAACCTGACTCTGAATGTTTCTCTGGGCAACCTGTGCCTGTGTTTCACCACCCTCACAGTAAAGAACCTTTTCCTTATATCTAATCTAAAGCTATCCTGATTCCAGACTGCCTGAAATGTCTTGATGGGCTGGACTAGATGATGTTTAAAGGTCCCTTCCAACGAAAACCATTCAAGGATTTCTATGGAATACTCACTGTTTGACTTCTCTGTGCATCAGGAGACAAACGCTGCTTTAGGACATTTTGCATCTCCGCAGTGGCGTATGAAAGGCTGGCAATGCGCAGTGTGGCTGGACTGGCAGAGAAAAGCCAGATGCATCCAAATACCAGTAGTTCAGGGTCATGCCTGTTCTCTGAATGTTCGCAGGATAAACTACATTCTTTGCCTGAGAGAGTCTTCAGCCAAAGCCACAAGGCAGACGAAGTGTCATGCCAGCATTGCCAGCAATAAACACTGGGAAATCAGGAGATGGTCTCTTCTGACCCTCAGGTCCTGATCTGAAATTGATTTGGCAAAGCATCAGATTAAAAACAACCCACGTATTTAGTTCTTCCCATTCACAGTTTCAAAGTTTTCTACCCAGCGATGAAGCCTGCAATGTATTTTTGAATGAAAGCAGAGTGTCTTTTACAGCATCTCTGGCTCTGCTTTCCATGACACTGGGGTTGGGAAATCTCCATCTTCCCGTTGAGGGGGACGATGGTGGCTCCGGGAACATCCGAAACTGCCAAAGATCATGAAGCGAGAGGCAGGCATGGGAACTCAGATCCTATGAGCAGTAGTCTGCTTTCTTTCTACTTAGAATCACAGAATCATTTAGATTGGAAAAGACCTTTAAGAACATCGAGTCCAGATGTTAACCCAGCACTTAAACCACAGCTGTGCTTTGAGATAAGCTGGTCTTGCTGTTTTGAGTTAGATTTCCTTCCCATTTCACTTCTCATGGAGATGTTTGATGGCTATAAAAAAATGGAAGTGATTCCTTTCAGATTAGGTTCTCCTCCTCTTTGGTCTGCAAGGGAGAAGCAGCTCTCCCTTTGGCCAAGGATTCAGACAGCGTGCTGCAGGCTGGGAAGGGTGTCTGTCCATCACCCGAGTGCTGTCAGCTGTTGGGTAAGCTGGCATTAGCTCCCTCATGGGTATGCCTCAGGATACAGGAGATTCTTGTCCAGAAGAAGAGAGGATGAAACCAATTGACTAACTTTGAACAAAGGTTCTGATCCTCTCTGTTGCTGTTTAACATTTTAAGACCAGGAAAGGTCAATGTCCTCAGCAATGGCATTACCAAAGCGAAGGTCAAACAGGCCTGTGTTATCCAACAATTTGCCACCATCACTTTTTCTCTCTATTTGGGGATTAATTTTGGTCCTACTAGAGCCACCATCTCTTCTAAGCCTAACAGAAATACCTATTTTAAAAATTGTTCCTCAGAGTACTAGTGATTTAGTTTGTTGAAGAAAACGTGGAACAGGGAAGGATTTGCATTGTCAGCTTTACATAGGGATGCGTCTGCTTGGTGAAAGGAATCAGAGCTTTGGGTCCAAACAGTGAGGGTAAGAAACCACCAGAGGCTGGACATCTGGACATGAGGCGTTCGATGGAGCTGGGTCCCCCATCTCTCAGCACCTCCATTTATTGCTTTAATCATTAATCTGTGCTGCTGGGTAGTTCTTCTCACTGCTGTTAGTGAGAAGATTTCCCCATTTCCATGCAGACAAACTTTCCATAATGGACTTATTTTCCTCTGATTATTTAACAGCCACGATACTGCTCCTCACATTCCCTTTGCTTACTTAATGCTATAAATGGAAAATCCTCTGGGGGCTTTAGCTGTTTGGTTTGTTCTCCAGCATAGTGTCTTTGGCATAGTTCAACATGGGGAGTAGATGCAAGAGAGGCCACCTGCCTGAGCAGGAAACCTGCCCCATCTCGTTGCTTGCTGGAGCCTGTCTACCTCTTCTCTGCCGAAGATGGGATCCAGCCCTGGGGAAAGGGTGCACAGGGGCTGAAGGTGGCCCTGCTCAGGGCAGCACGATGAAGCAGGCAATGGCCAGACTCAGAGGAAGAGCGAGGGACAAGGGAAGGCTGCAGAGAAGTGTTTTGCACATGCGTTCTGTATGTTGGAAATGAACTTTTCTCCTCCCCAGCTCTTCCAGCTCCTTTCTTTTTTCCTGCTCTTGCTTTTCCTTGAGTTATTTCTTCTGACATTTCCACACAAGTGGTGAAAGAAGTTGTTCAAAGGGCAAAAACGAAGGAAAAAAAGCTTTCCAGTTTTATTTTCCCATCAACATCTGAATATTTTCCGAAGAGAAAAAATAGCAAAAAATATAAATAAATCCCTTTTGTCTGCAAATTCCCTGGTGGGAGTGGGGGAGGTTTGACTGAAACGTTCCTGCGTGACTCATTTCTGGGCAGCTCTTGGCCGTCAATGGAAACTTGTCCTCAGCAGATTTTATGTTATTTTCTAACCTGCCTGCAAGGAGGTGTTTCGTTTGTTGACCGAGGCAAAGGAGGCGCCTGCTTCTCCTTGGATATTCCCACATCTGCCGTCAGAGGAAGGCTCCAGATGGCCATTTCTCCTGGAAAACGGTGATAAATCCTCCTCTGTTGGTGTTTTCCTCCCCTGCCTCACGCTGGGGATGTCTCTGATGCTGCCTCAACCTGTTGATGATAACGGCCTGATCACAGGAGTGCTCCCGGGAGAGTATGCACGGATGAGTGTGGGGATGAGCTGGGGACCCATGGCCAAGGTGTCAGCTGCATCCTCTCTCACATGCTGGGCATGCCCAGGAGATGAGGCTGATGCAAGCCTTTCCTTGGGTCCTTCATGCTTTGAGCTAAACTCTCCTGAGGAGTTCCTGCAGAACAGCACTGGGCTGCTGAGAAAGGATTTCCAGAGCCAGAGTTTTTGTGCCCTTAACAGAAGTAAATGCTAGGAAAAGGAGAAAAAGCATGAAATCTTGCGCTCTCCCAGGTGGTTCCAAGCTTTTATTGGGAGAAATTAGAAGGGTATGTAAAATAACTATTGTCCTGTTTCCTTATAAACAGGCTACCTCTGGTCAAGGCTACAAGTACTAAACAGCAAGTGTCCAAGGATCAGAGATGTGGTGTGACCCACACTTCTCTGGGCACACCAATATGAAAGACAACTACGTTTTGGACTGCTTTTCCTTAATGGTGGTATTGCGTGGTGAAGCCAGTGTAAACTTCCCTTTGGGACCATATTGGGGCTGGCATCCCTTGTGCAAGTGAGATGTTCCTGACCTGCCAGCACCAACATCCAGGCTCCCAATTTTATCTGTGTTTATCCTGGTGGTTCTTTGCTCAGTTAGAACCCTCTTTCCCCACTTGCAGGACCGACTGTGCCAGTCTGCTGGGAGCAGCAAGATTGCCCTTCATCACTGCCGCATTCTGTGCCACACTGAAGATGATGGGTCGCATTTTCTAGTTCCTGCCTTTCTGAGGTATAACCTCCACTCCACGTCCTCCACTTTCTCATGGTTCACATTGAAGGACCAAAGTCCTGGACACCTGATGGAAGGTCAGAATACAGCTAGCTGATGCATCAGCTCTGCCTCCTTTCCCTCAAGACAGTCGTATTTAGGCATGTCAAGGCACAATTTTAGCATAATTAACTTACTGGACTCTGTGCACCTTCTGTTGTCTTCTCTGTGATTACAGCCCCTGTCCCAATGGCAGTCCTGGATGCTGGAATGAAGTTCTTCTCCCATCTCTGATTTACATTTTCTGTTGCAGCCCCTTAGTGTACATCTTCACGGCCACTTGAAAAACTATTCAAATTCCACAGAAAATGTTGAGCTGTACTGAAACGGGGGGTACAGGGGATTTTTTTCCTCTCCTCTTTCCCCACAGATGCATTTATAACCAGGGCAACTTAACTTTAGAGTTCACTAAAAATTCAAGCTCTTGGCTTGGATCCAGGAGGGGAGAAGTTTTATGGACTGAGCTAAGCGTGACTTACAGTTATGGTTACGGCTTCTCTTTCTTTCTTTCTTTTTCTCTTTTTCTTTCTTTTTTTTTTTTTTTAAAGAACAGCTTGACTGTTACTCTGGCACCAAAGCAGTTACAATCGCTGAGTATTTCATAATGCAGCTTTCTTCTGCTGCTTGGCAGGTCTGGGAGGAACCTTGGGGAATTTGAAAGGTGGTGCCTCTGGAAAGGGTGTTGGAGGTGGTGGTGGGTAACCACTCGTTTTAAGACCAGGTATAAATAATTGCCCTTTTCAGTTACAGAACAGAGTGCCCAGCCTGGCTCCAAGACTCTCAAGATGTCCTTGTTAATCCAGAAATGAGAGAGGAGGTGCATTTCTTGTGCTGTGCAGTCTGGCACTAAATGCCACCCCTGGCTTAACTCCAGGAAGCAAAAGCAGTGAGTTAACAGGAGCCCACCTCTGCCCCCTTGCTTCTCCTCCACCACGTTCAGGTGAGTCAGACCTTCTAGGTCCACAGAGGGGGCTTTCACAGCCCTGAAACCAGAAACTGTTTGCAATAATGCCAGTGACGGAGCATAGGAAGAAGGGTTAAGCCACAGGTCTTTTTGTATGCTCGCCCCCTGTGCTATTAGCTTTACCAGCGCCTGCTGCTCATGGGGGCGACCACCCTGCAGAAGGGAGACCACCACTGGGCTGTGGGAGCTGGTGGCAAGCGACAGAAGAAGGTAGGCTGTGCAGGGAGGAATGGGTTGGAGGGGACGTGCCCAGGTCCTGCGGGGCAGGGACTCTCTAGCAGTGCCCCGACAGATGGGCTAATTCCTTTCCGGTCTTGACGGGATTACAGCACCCCGTTTTCGGGAGTGGGATGGGGCCAGGACAGCTGAACTCTCTGCTTCACTTGGAGAATGTGGAGCATGGTTGGGAAAGGATGGCAAGTGGGAGGAAGTATCTGCTCAGGAGAGGCAGTGGGAAACATTAGTGAATTGTGGGATGGTTAAGCCCATGGCTGAAGGCTCCTCTGGAGAATCAGAAGGAGTTTTCCTTGCTTCTTTTTTCTTTTTCATTGCTTCAGTGTTAGGAGCTGGAGAAAAGGTCTTGCCTACGGAGCGAGTGTGTGTTGGCTGTGTTGAATTCCTGGCTATTTTTAGATACCGGAAGCTCTCCTGGGAAGAGTCACAGGCCCCAGTTGCTGGGTGGATCAGTTTTCAAGTGGGATGGGATCAGTGCAGCAGTCTGAAAGGCCACCCACAGATACTGAACTGCTGGCCGTGGAGGGAAAAGAGGCAAACTGAGCTCACCTGCCCTGGCTGCTCATCCCTTCTGGTGGTAGGCCTGGACAGAGCAGGTTTCTAAAGGTAATGTGCTCCAAGACAGTGAGCCAGCAGATCTTGATTCCACTGGCACTTGGATTACAACAACCCCCTGAAATGCTACGGACTCGGGGAAGAGTGGCTGGAAACTGCCCAGCAGAAAAGGACCGGGGATGTTGGTCAACAGTGGCTGAAGATCAGCCAGCAGTGTGGCCAAGAAGGCCAACAGCATCCTGGCTTGTATCATCAACAGTGTCACTAGTAGGACCAGGGCAGTGATCACCCCCTGTACTTGGCACTGGTGAGGCCACACCTTGAATGCTGGGTCCAGTTCTGGGCCCCTCACTACAGGAAGGACATTGAGGTGCTGGCGTGTGTCCAGAGAAGGGCAACGAAGCAGGTGAAGGGTCTGGAGCACAAGTCCAGTGAGGAGCAGCTGAGGGAACTGGGGGTCTTTAGCCTGGAGAAAAGGAGGCTCAGGGGAGACCTTATCGTTCTCGACAGCTCCTTGAACAGAGGTGGCAGTGAGGTGGATGTTCGTCCACGGAACGAGAGGAAACGGCCGTTTCCTCCAGAGAGGAAACCAGGGAAGGTTTAGGTTGGACATGAGGAAGAATTTCTTCCCTGAAGGCCTAGCTCAGGCTGCCCAGGGCAGTGGTGGAGTCCCCATCACTGAAGGGATTTGAAAGTTGTCAATGTGGTGCTGAGGGACATGGTTTAGTGGTGACCTGGCAGTGCTGGGTTGATGGTTGGACTTGATAATCTCAAAGGTGTTTACCAACCAAAACAATTCTGTGATTTTGCATATGCTGGAACTAAAATTATTTCTCCAGATTTGGAAAAAGCATTTTGTAGGTCTTGGCCAAAAGCTAACCTGTTCGCAAATTTACATTTTCCCATTGCACTCACTTAGAGTGATGCAGATTTACATCATAGGATGTAAATCCCCATGGGATTTCTCTGAAACACCTCTGGATTTCCAGTGCTGGCCATCTCTGAGGCTGAGACAGCAATTGCAGTCAATCCCTTTCCACCACTCTGTACAAGAACTCATGAGGTCAGCTTGGGATGGGTTGGTTTTCATGTGTGTTTGGGGAAAACAAAACACAGAGAAAAAAAGCCTGGTTCAGGAGATGATAAACTTCTGCTAGAAAGCATAATGGGATACAGTGTGTAAAAACTTTCTGCCTTCCATTACAGCATGTCTGTAAGTACATAAATACATACAAATATGCGGATGAGAGAGAAGAGAGCGATTAAAGGGAAGCATTTGCTGCAAGAAGAACTGAATGAACCTTGAATCACGAACAATTCAGCTTACTGGCGCTGGGGTTCTGCTTTCTCCACAGGGACAACTACCATACTGCAAGTAAACACTGCTGCATCCTCTGCTCCCCCTCCTTCTGTATCTACACCTCATCCATGGGAGAAGAGAGAGGAGTCAGCTCCGAATGACACAGAGTGAGTAAACGAATCTATTTTAAAGGGAAGTTGTGCTGAGCAGGAGTGGCCTGTTCCTAAGAGCTTTGAAATCTGGCATCGCAGTCTTGCTGGGAAGGCACTAAAGGTCAAAGGTTTCTGTCCCCTGTAACTACCAAGTAACTACCACCTTGTGCACGTTACAGCTTTTGGTCAGGGGCCATGCGTATGAAAGCCCATGGACTAATGTGCCTTTTTTCCTCTGGACGAGACCTGGTTGCTGGCCAACCGAACGCTTTGCAGCTGGAGGAACTCATTAAATCCAGTCCCATTAAATCTCTAAGGGCTGATGCAAGACAATGCAACAGCTAGAAAGCTGCTCCGGTCTGTCTTGTGCTGTCACTGGGCACAGCAACAGGGAACTGAGATGTATGTGGCCCGTGAGCAGACGCAGAGGGGGTCACACAGAGCCTCTCTAGCTGGGTGCAGTTATAGATTGGGATTAGAAACCAAGGAAGGAACTTGGAGTAGCCCACTGGAGAGTGGTGGGTCTGCTCTGTCAGGACACTTGCAAAGTCAGCAAAGGCTTCTGCCAAAAAGTGGCCAGCCCTGGGGCAAGCCCGCCTCAGAAAGCTCTGCCTGAGCCCGTCCCAATCCTCAAAAGCTTTTCACAGAGGTGGGGGGGAGCACAGGCCAAGCTGAGAGCTGGAGCTCCACCTAGCCCTGTTGTCTGGCTTCCAGATCTGGTCCCTTGACTCAAGGAGGGCCAGACAGGTGTTGAGTCAGGCTTCCAGACTGGCAGCCAGTTCATCTCAGGAGATGTTTCTTGGCCCCAGGTCTGCCTTGTCTGATAGCATAAGGACTGCAGGCAGAGGAAGGGGCAGTGAGAGCCAGCATCGATGGCTTCTGAAAACCCTTTCAGTACCTTTCCCCCACACCAGGCAAGGCAAATGGGTTCGATATGCAGATTGCACGTCTCTCCTCCAGATCACTCGAGCTCTCCAAAAATAACAGTTACAGGGAACTGTGTTTGCAGCCAGAGTTTGGCATCCGTGGACAGATACCCTGCACCGGGCAGCAGGAGTGGAGCTTTGCTGGATGAATCACCACCAATTCCCCTCTGGCACTGGGGACCTGAAAATGTGTGCTCAGAAGCTGAGGGTGTGTTTCAAACGCTTGGAGAGTGAGTGGCTCTGCGCCAGGGCACCAATACGACAAGCTGATACGGCAGCTTGCCTGTGAGCATCGCCCTGGGAGAAGGTCAGGTTTGATGTGAACCATTTTCCCTGCAGACCTTTTGCATGGGTGACCATCTTTCCATACTTCTCCTCCTCCTTTGGCATTCCCAAAGCGTGGTGTCCACGCGAGCACCAAGGAAATCTTCTGCTCCTATTTGAGGGTGCAGCTTTGGACACTATATTTGAGGCTCCCGTGGTGGGGTTTAAGAAAAGCACCGGCTTTTTGCTCACACCCTCCAGGCCTGGCTGTTTCTAGGCGGCATTTTCATGACCACCTTGCCTTTCTGCTCTTCTGCTTGCTCCCAGCCTGCTGCAGCTCTGTCCACACTTACTGTTTCACACCTGAGGCTTGTGGCGACCTGAAAAAGACCACAGGAGCTGTGTTATGGGGAAACAGTTTGGGTTGGAAGGGACCTCTAAAGGTCTTGTCTAACCACCCTGCACTGAGCAGGGACATCTTCAACTAGAGCAGGTTGCTCAGAGCCCGAGACAATCTGACCTGGAATGTTTCCAGGGATGGGGCTTTTACCACCTCTCTGGGCAACCTGGGCCAGGGTTTCACCACCCTCAGTGTAAAAAAATTCTTCCTTCTCTCTAGTCTGAAAAATTTTTTTAGTTTAAACCCATCACCCCTTGTCCTGTCACAACAGGTCCCACTAAGGTCTCCCTGGAGCCTTCTCTTCTCCAGGCTGAACCACCCCAACTCTCTCAGCCTGTCCTCACAGCAGAGGGGTTCCAGCCCTCAGATCATGTTTGTGACCTTCTCTGGACCCACTCCAACACGTTCATGTCTTTCTTATGATCACATTAAACCTCTTCGGCAGCTTTTAGCTGTGGAAAATCATGTTTAGCCTAAGAGAAGAAACTGTCCAGTATACCAGATTTCAAACACTTGATACATGTTGGTCTTTCTCACTGTGGAGAAGGATCCGGGAGTCCTGGTGGACAAGAAGTTAACCGGATCAAGGACAGCACAACGTGCACACTGCCCGGTGGGAAGTGGCATATTTGTGTCACAGCTGAAAGCCAGCGTAGCAGGTTTCCATGGAAAAGCACTTCAAGTCTCAACTACATTCCCTAGTTTCTTCAGTAAGGGCAGACACAAAGCAGCAGGGAAATGTTTCCAGCAGTTCCCATTACCCGTGAGTCAGGCTCCGCTGGGGTTAGAACTGTGCAAACACCCAAGTGAGTCGTCGAGTGACTTTCACAGGAAATTTTTAACAAAACAGCTTTTGCGATGGAAGTAACACGGTATAGAGCAAGCAAAAAGTCCATTCCAGTCTGGACTGGAGAGAGTCCAGTGGAGGCTACGAAGATGCTGAGGGGACTGAAGCATCTCTGTGATGAGGAAAGGCTG
>NW_010427632.1:4224-8035 GCF_000710305.1 Buceros rhinoceros silvestris | reverse complement strand
AAGGCTGTTGGCTAGGTGTAGGGCTGAAAGCTGCACTGTTCCAGCTGGCACAACCAACTGGCTATTTCAGTATCTAGGTTTTTATGTATCATACAGATAATTTTGATTTGAACCTGTTAGTCTTCTGAAGACACCAACTACATTTCCATATGACTGCAGGAGCCACTAAGTCTCAGGGAAACACAGTACTTGCTGGAATTCTTGACATGCCAGGAAATCAGCATTATCCCTTCCGAGAGCTCTTATCATCTCTTCTGCTATTAACTGAGTCCGAAATCCAATTCTGGCCAGCTCCTTGACAAGACATTTAAGACAACCAAATAGTTACAAAAACTCTTCTCATACTTTTTGCATCCAGCAAGTTGAGTTCTTGTTTGTATTTTGTTGGTTTAATTTTCTACTGAAGAGCTAAAATGAAGTCATCCTCCCTGAATTTTTCATGCAGAGACTTCAGTTGCCAGGAAATTTTGCATAAATAGTTCATATGCATCAAACTTGTATTATGTTGTTTTGGTTTATTTTTCAGCTAAGCTATCGTTCAACATACCCCTCAAATCTGATGACAGAACAATAACTTGTACTACATGTCTGTACAAATGCACTTTTTAGAAATGAAAAAAACCAAATGCCTTTCATTCTCCATTTTAAAGATCTCCAAACCTTTTTCACATGGCGTAGTGCACTTCCATTAATTAATCCCGAATAGCCTTCTATGAGTTCTGTAACTCTCGAACTGTCCCATGGACATTACTCATGTGCAAGAGCAGAGTTCCCCTGTCCAGTGAAGATAATGTAAATTAAGAGAGGAGGTAAAGTAATGGAGTTATCATCTGCGTCTCAGGTGGGAGCAAATAGTCTACTTCCACTTCTAAATTCCTTTAACCATGAAAGGCAGTGGGATTTATGATCAAAATCCTCAAAATTTTGATCCAAAACCCAAAATTTTACCAGTGCCAAGTAGGAAAACAGTAAGAAGCAAGAGACAGAATCTGAGCTCACATGTGTTGAACTTAAATGTACTACTTTCACCCCAACCTTTCTTCCTCAGCACCACTGTGGTATCTGCAGTTGCAGGGATACTTTGAAAACTAGAAATAATCTTAATTCTCAAACAGCCATCTGTCACATTTGATTAGAGAAATGTATTCTAGAAACTAGAAGAACAGTTTTCTCTGCAGCTAAATTAAAACCTCTTTGGAAAGATTATCAGAATTATAAGGGGTTTTAATTTAGCTGCAGAGAAAACTGTTCTTCTAGTTTCTAGAATAACAGTTGATTAGAGAAATGTATTCTAGAAACTAGAAGAACAGTTTTCTCTGCAGCTAAATTAAAACCTCTTTGGAAAGATTATCAGAATTATAAGGGGTGGGGGGAGGGGGGAAGGGAGAAACACCAACAAAAAAAACCCACCACAAACACTCAACTACCAGTAGTGCTCATAGGCAAGCCATACTATGAAAGAAGCTTCTGTTGACTTTTAGTGGTACAGTTCAAGTATCCCTGAGCAACTTTCCCTCATTCCCCTCTCTTACAGAATACAGAGTGTAACAATTTAGATCCCGGACATACGTTAGTTTCAAGGCTTACCTATAGCAGTAAACAGGGATAAGAGTACAGCTTACTAGCATTAATACGTACAAACGTTCTACTTGAGAACACAGCAACGGTTGAAAACCATTGTCTATTCTCATAGCAATGTTGAAAAATCTGGCTGGTCAAGGAGGTTCTGACGCACTAAAAAAGCCAATCTAAGAAATCCCCTATTTGACCAAGATGACTGTAACAATGTCAGCACTGCATAAAGGCAGGAGGTGGGGTGGGGAACAGAACAACAGCCCTAACTGTGTGCATAACATAAACCAGAATTGCACAAGTCATCTAGAAGCAGTCTTCTAACCAACTACACACAAGAATAACACACGTGCAAGCAAAGAGAGTATATACATGAAATAGGACGACTTTCTTCTCCCTAACTAATACACATCCAAATTAACTATATGCAATTAACGGAATGGAAGAATGAAAACAGAAAAGTCCGATCTGCAGTGAAAGAAAACAGAGATTAGAAGAGAAGCAGTTTGTTTAGATTTGGGGGCTGGGAGCAGGATGATAAGAAAATAAGTAACCAGCTTAACATATAACTGAAATTTCCTCCAGAGAAGAGAGCTGCATAAATGTGTCCAAAAGAGTGAGGGACTCCTAGACTGCAGAAAGAAAACAGTACGCAAGAGGATTCAAATGAAAAGCAACATACAGAATGCTTCCATCTGGCATAGATATTGAAGAGTTCTAAAACACCTAAGTCACATCCACAATAGAGCTACACAGACTAAGATGTAAAAAAAAAAAACCTAAATACTACACCTGCTAGCAACAGAAAAGTAGCATGCTTTCAGGATGAAAGACAGAATTTGTTAGGCCAAAGACTAGGACTGATCAAGTACACAGCCCCTCCAACTGCTCAGGGAGATTGGCAGCATATGGCAAAGGACAGAATTACTAGAACAGAGTCAGCACGCTGAACAAATTCTGTCTGAAAGAAACAATTAGAGACTGGCATATGTCCCAAATCGATAAACGGTGGTAACTCTAGGACAGAGTATAATGGTCATGTAAAATAATGCAACTAATTCAGCACTGAACAACATAATAGTTCAGATGTAAGACAGCTTTAGAAATTCTACCCACCAAAGACTCTGGCATACATGTCAATCTTATCACTCCTTCAGTGATCTTCCACTTCCAGGAAAAAACCTTCATGTTGTTAGTTCTCTACAGAGCCTGTTTATCTAAGGCAGGTACAAGTCTATGGAAAGACATTGCTGACTTTGGGGGCACACAGAAATAGTTCTCCATATGAGAAAGGTCAAATCTCCTGGCACACTAAACCAGTAATACAGAGAAGCTTGTAGGTGACAACATGGATTCATGTGTGACTACAGAATCATGCTCCGGAAAGAAAGCTGAGCAGAGAAAGGAAAGGAGAAGTAACAGCTGAGTTCCAGTTCTGTTTTGACTACTCCTGAACCAAACCAAGTGAAAAAGCACACTAAACCAGTAATACAGAGAAGCTTGTAGGTGACAACATGGATTCATGTGTGACTACAGAATCATGCTCCGGAAAGAAAGCTGAGCAGAGAAAGGAAAGGAGAAGTAACAGCTGAGTTCCAGTTCTGTTTTGACTACTCCTGAACCAAACCAAGTGAAAAAAAGGTGAGTTTTCATCACTCTGGGAAATTCAGGCAAGACAGAATATTGAATCTTCTATTAATCGAATAACAAATGCTGCATTTTGACATGTGCGAAGTCACGGTTCAGAAAAGCAGCAAGTGGCTTCTGGAAGATAAAAGGCAGAGAACTGGTATAATAGCTATAGGGCTTCCACACACTAATTAAGGCAGTAAAAAGCTGTAACCCAGAATGGAATCTGTCTCAACTCTATCCCCATATAGCCCAACTGCACAGAAAAGATGCTAGAATTTAGAACTCATCTACCTTTTTATTAAAGTTTCTAAATTGTATGCAGTAACTCAGATAAGCACACACTTAAAAAAAATTAAAGAGTGGTATATCCCACGGGTATCTTGAAAAGTGTTTTCAATCACTTCTAGTTTTAGTTGTAAGGCTGATGCCACTTTATTGTATTTTGCAGATAATTCTTACTCCCAGGTAAAGCACAGTTTAACTGAGTGTCAACACGCAATATCACCATTTTTATTTCTATTGCAAATAAGAAAATATAAAGGTTTAAGCCAAAGGGAAAAATCCAAACCTTTATGTAAATATTTCATCTTAGAAAGCACTCCCAGCT
>NW_010427632.1:0-4157 GCF_000710305.1 Buceros rhinoceros silvestris | reverse complement strand
GCCCTTATTCTCAGATCAGGGCTTCCAGGTAGAGAACTTGTCAGATTTACAGCTTGAGACAAGCAAAACATTCTGGCCACCCAAACTGAGGTAGCCAAACCTCCCCTGCATCCCCAAAGAAAAAAAAAAAAAAAAAAAAAAATCACTCTGTACTATTCATTTCATTTATACTTCAGTAAATTAGATTATATCTATTACCATATACTAAAAGACACTGAAAGAAATTAATTTTGGCCTCCATGTCAAGGTTACATGCAACATTAACAACCACCAGAAACTGAATTCAGTGTTCAATTTCTCAGTTTTGATTCCAATAGTTTTTTTTAATCAAGTAGCCTCTTTGAGGAGTCAACAGTATTTCACATAATTAAGCAAAAGTAGTACTAAGGTCAGAATGACAAACCTAATTCTGTGAATTAGTTCATTCATTCATCCTGTTCTTAAGGGATTTTGAACACGGGACCACATGCCAATTGCAATACCATAAATCATAACACTTTGTAGTGTACTGCGAATTTCTTTTCCAAAAATAAGGGGAATTTCAAGCCATTTCGAATTCCATTCATTTCTCGAAATTAAACATAATATTGTTTTCTTCCTTTTCCTTTATAAATCTGATCCTATGTACCCTAGAAAAAAAAGACTGTCTCCACACTGGCCCTTTTTCTTTCTATCATACTCGCTGTGCTTCTAGTCAATGGGGTAACTTTAATACGCAATTTTAATAAGGGGGACTTCAGTAGAAGTGTTAAGGACAAAAGGTAAAAATTCGTATGGTTTATGCACATCACTAGCGACTTGTTCTTCCTAATTTCTTTAAGCAGTGTAAGAGATTGATTGCACAAGTGAAAACTAAAGCAAAACAGCTGCTTATTCTTGATTTGACACAGGATATTTGTAACAAATAAGATACACTTGCTACCCAAGGGTCATTAAACAAGCAATTTTTATTAACCAAGTTGCACACAACATTTTTAACACTTCCCAATATCATTCCTTAAACAACGAGCTATATAATGCATTTAATTATTGCTTTTCCTGTTCTGTAAGAGTATCGCATCTGATATAGCTAGTACTCCAGAGAGATCAAGACCTCCAGCCAAATGAGGCAGATCGCAGTACATACTTCAACTGTTTCTCTGCTTCCAAATAAATAGCTAATCATTGGTTTGGGGTGGACTTTATTTTGGTTTAGTTGGTGGGGGAAGGGTTGATGCTTTTTTAGTTTTGGTGGTGTGGTGAGGGTGTGATGTTTCAGGTTTGTCATGCAACAGATCCAAGACTTATAAATTTATTTTAGTCTGTGCATTCAAATGGCAAGATAGATTAATTTTAGAAGGTAGGACACATTTATTAAACTGAAGTTTCAGGAATATATATAGTCTTAAGTTCTCCGTAGCCAAATACCTATAATTGTAAATTATAATTCTAGATACATTTGTTTATATAACGACAAATTAAGTTACAGCTAAAAGGCCTCCACATTTACAGATTTAGATCATTTTACAGTGACCTCAAAACCTGAATTTATTTCATACATTTATAAATTTTCTTTTTGGATGTTGGATTAGAATGATTACGTAAAGCCAGTCACACTTGGGTTTCCAATTCAGGTTTTTTCTGTAGCTTTTTTAAAGTGATCCCTGTACTTAATGCTCAAGGAAAAAGGTACAAGAGAGCAAAACTAGCTCAAGGTAGGTCAACATAACAGCTCAATGCAAATCAATTTGAAGCCTGGTTCAAACCTCCCCACACTAACGTTCTATGTAGAACACAGCAAGCTCCAATTATGTATATTAGATTATCTCACATCACCATTATCATGATGGCTTGGCTTCGCGAACGAAGAGTTGGGAAGGGTTTTACCCATGCTTACTGCAAGCGATGAGCGCACCCTTCGGGCCTGTGAGGTGGATTTTTTAGGTGAGGTGCAGCGTGAGCGTGACTTGCTCCACCCTTTACACCTGAGGTTCATCTGCCAGGGCCTAGCAAGCTTGGACAGTGACAGCGAAGTCCTCAGGTTGTAGGTTTGGTTAGAGTATCCTTCTCTCAGATGGAGCCTTACAAGGCTAAGCAAGCTCCATCTGTCTGGGTTTGGAGTTAGAGTTGTCTTTCTCCTAGGATGGCTGCCCAAAGGCTAGTGAGCCCATCCTGCCTGCGGACACACTGTGTCTGACCCTTCAGTTGAGACCTGTCAGGCTTGGGAGACTCCACCAGAGGCACATGCCACCACCAGCACAGCTCTCAACCTCACAAGGGCACGCAAGCTCTTTCCCCACGACAAGAGGGTCCCCGTGAAAGAGATCTCACATATATTTCTGAAGAGGAGTGACACAAGTTAACTGAACAATTACAAGCAAAAAACCGTAAGAAGAGACATCCTCATTTATATTCATACCTTAAAATATTAAAACTCACCTTGGTTAAAGACATTCATTCTGTTACCTGAGTTATGTTCTAGAACACCAACAAATATTGTGCAAGCAAATCCAATACCTACAGCTACAGTAGCAGGAACCACATGTTCCTGCAAAAGAGAACAGTTCACGCACAACATTTGTACCTGGATTTGCTCCTTAAGCTCTGCAAATACCTTTCCCCCGCCTCAACACTTTACTTAAAAAGTCCCAATAATAGAGGAGAGAAATAAGTGAATTTTGCTATTCCCGTAAAACCATATCTGTAAAAACTAGTACAAGGAAATGAACTTCACATCTTATATGCCAAATGCAGATTTCCAAATACATAGAGATTTTAGCAACAAAGGAATCTAAAATGAAGGCAGGAAGCTCAGATTTATTTTGAGCAAACTTATCAAAATGAATGCAGAAACATAAAATATTCCATTTGCCACTTAGCTGCCAATTCTGCATGTACTTATGTAATTGCTTATCTTTAGATACTCAAGTAGTTCTCTTGGGATAAGTCCATAAATTGTATACTACCAGCATCTGGTGAGTATGCTTTCCAGCCTTAGCCCTTTGCCTGTCACCACAGATTACTCTTCTCTTTCCACGGGCCTAACTGCAAGATTAACTTTGAAGTCTGTTTGAACATCTATTTAAAAATATAAAGGGGGTAAAAGAAAACATTTTATGTTGCGTGCTACGTATATAACATGAAAAGAATAAATAGAAATAATATCACTTTTAAAGGAATGGAAAAATATTTTTAAGACTCGGTAATGGCATGTTGTGCTTTGAAAAGACAAATTACCCCAGGGCCAAATAGGATTTCAATATGACTGAACACTAATGAGTTCATTTACATATGTCTTAGAAAACGGTATGTACCCCAACTTGAAGTAAAATTTAGTCCCAACAGAATTTAATAAAAACAATTAATTTTCTTTTCTCTAAACACTTCATATAGTCTATCATCAGTAATTCATTTCTTGCACAAAGAAGTTATAAAATTTAGAATTGCATTCTGAGCCTTATGTTTTTTAATCAAGTTATGACAGATTGAAGTATTTCCTGCCAATCAAAAGAAAGGCTATTAACATCACTTGATTTCATTTCGGAGAATTTTCATATTCACTTCAGACCAACAAGACATGGTTTGCTATTTACTGCTCTTCTTGTTATCTGTAAGTATCCACAAAGCCCACTACTAATTTGAAGTCAGTCTCTCTGACTAACTATATCCTTCAACAGTGCCAAGTGAGAAGTTGAACTATACACCACTACATATCTTAACTGAGCTATTCAAATGTGTATCTGAAATTACTTCAGTTCACATGCCTCCAATTCGCCCCTGCTAAGACTTCCAAAAAATAGTCATGCTGAAGAAAAAAAGCGGGGTTATTCCTAAAAAAAAGCCAACTCACCTCATTCCATACTCCAAGCATCAGTATGGAGTGACTTTCTTTTAAACTTTTTTTAGATCCTGCCACACTGAACATCACTATGAACTTCACCTCTTCGTACGCATCATAACTTAACAGAATAGCAAATCCTGTCTGAATTGCCAGAACTCAAGCCCAAATCATAACTTTCTGACCTTCTCGGGTATGCAAAATTTAATACCACACCTACTATGTGAATACATACATTGAGACATGCCACAAATCTGGGCACTAGAGAAATCAAACAAAGTTTACAAGCACTTTAACTAGAAAAAAAATTTTACAACACAAGTATTATATAAAAATATTA
>NW_010427631.1:3601-64766 GCF_000710305.1 Buceros rhinoceros silvestris | reverse complement strand
ATATTTTATATTGTATATGTTATATAACATATACTAATTTTTAACCTTAAGCTTATATAAATCATATATATTTAATACTGAAATAGTAGTAAATTTACTGTTGAAATCATAGTAAACCTATTTCTTTTTTTTTTTTTTTATGATGGAGGTGATCTGCTTTCACTGGTCTACATAAAAGTGAGAGAGACCACAATGGCTGTCAGGAAAAGCAATGTCTGTGCATTGAGTTAAATTTTCAACAATTTTGTGAGGCAATTCATGATAATCCTGCTTTGAGCAGCAGGTGGCTTTGCTGGATCAGCTTTTGATGTCCCTTCCAACCTGCAAACCCTAAAATTCTATAAAGTTAAAACAATGTAGTTTGCTACCTCTGGCAAAATATATGTCTAGAAGGAAGGCACTTACTTCTCTTGCAAAACATTTGCACTTTACCAACTCACTTTTTGCTTTTGGAAGTCCTTTTGGAAGTCATCCAATATTTTGGTAAAGTTTAATTTGCTCCTAACTGTCTTTTTCAGAGACACTTGACTTAGGGGAAAATATAAGCTTGTTCCAAGAAATTTTCCCCCAATGGTGCTACTTTTTTCTTTTATGTGAACATCTGCCAATATATTTCACTAAGAATATCATAGAAAGGAAGAGAACTATGTGCTTTGTCCTGTGTTAAGGAATTGTGCCATCCTGTACAAAATTTTGAAGTCTACAGAAGAATTAATTTTAACTGCTTTAATTACAAAGACATTATGTGGCCCTAAACATTACATGCTGGCTTTTATCTACTAGAGGACAACACTTTGGGTTTTTTCCTTCTTTAAAACAAACACCAAACAAATCAGTTGAAGGATTCAATCTGTTTCCATTTACTTTAAATTTGAAAGAAGTTATATCAATATTAAATATTGCATTTTATTTATAGGGGTTTTTTTGAGTTGTTACATATGAAGTAGCAGATTTTAGAGCTAAGTTAGAGCTAAGCTCTAAGTTTGAGGCTAGGAAACAATATGTGAATTTCAAATCTAGTCTATAAAAAGTAGTGTCTTCAAAGAGTGAGAGCCAGCCCTCTCTCCTGTGAGAGAACAAACTTTGGTACAACTGTGCAATCCCATCTGCAACAAGAAAAAAACCCTGTTGCCTATCTGATGATTTCAACTACGTGAACAGGAAAATATAATCACTGTCACAATTACTCAGGCAAAATATCTCCTGTGGAATTGTGTCCCGGTTTTAATAACCGTATCGTAAGTGCATGCAACTCAATTTATTCTTTTTAGGGAGATTCTGGAGGACCATTGTCATGTCAAAACAATGAAGATGGAAAATGGTTTTTGACTGGCATTGTTAGCTGGGGTTACGGATGCGGAAGACCAAATTTCCCAGGTGTCTACACAAGAGTGTCAAATTTTGCACCGTGGATTCACAAATATGTGCCTTCAGTCTTGTAACTTGAAAACTGTTTTTCTGGAATAAAATGTGTCCTGGATATTTTCATTAAAGATTGTATTTGGTAAAACTGTTCGGTGGTGGAATTTCTTTGCATGTGTCTGTGCTGCTTCTGGAGTACACACACAGAAGTAACAAATACCCTTTGTTCAAACCTTGGTGAAACAGACTGGTCGTTGCAGTGGTTGTTCTACACAGATGTCTGGAGACATGGAGAAGGTGCAGTATAAACTTCTGACACTGTGTTCGTTTTTGCAGGCGCTAAATAAGTGCATGTGCCACTATCTATCAGGAAGCCGAAGATACAACTGACCACCTAGAGACAGAGCTTAAGTCTTAGCCATTTCCTCTGAGACATGCATGGCCCAATACAGTAGTAACCATGAAGCAGCAATCAACAATTAGTACTCTGCAAATACTACTTTCCCTGCCTCGTCCACCAAGAATGGCTGACACAGAAAGGGAGAGGAGGAATTGCAGAAAGTGAACGGAGTCCTCTCAAATCTGTGAGGTCCTCATTTTTGGGGATCAGAAGTTCTGTGTTTAAGTGTAGAATAAAGCATTAGTCTTATTCCTTCTGCAACTTTAATTTTAATTAACTGCGTGATTTGGAGCTACTAACTCTTTTATTTCCTGACTTAATTTCCTCATATTTGAGTTCATCCACCTGAGAATTTGAATTCTTTATCTTCAGGCAACTGTAACAAAATGACTACACACTGTGATGTGTGTTATTGCAATGATTCTGCCCACATAAAACCTATGCTTCTACTCTCTTAGAGGTACTGCTATGCAATTGTGTTCTCTGAATGTACATAATTTTTAAAAAGTCCTGATACAACTATTAGAGATGATGCAGAAGAGGCTTTTTTTCCCCCTCTAGACTTTTTCTATGGGCTTCTTTTCAATGAAGGAAGAGGCAAAGTATCAGCCAGTCAGGTTGTGTGTGTGTGGCAGTGACGAAATGTTGAAAAAAAAGAGGACATGAAAAAAGCAGTCTGTCTGCAGTTGTAGTTTTCACTCCTGAGCTGTGAGGTTTGTCTTCCAGTTAAACACTTTTGTAGTCTTTGTGTAACCTGCGTTGGGGTTTATTTGTTCCCTTTTTGTTTTCTGGCACTGAGGTTTCTTGAACATGTTCTGGTTTTTTAGGTTTTGGGGTTCTGTGCTTTCTCTCTCAATGGGTGAAAAATATGTTATTTCTCTTCACACATCCTTGATTTTCTTATTTTACATGCAGAATACCCTGAACTTGTTCATTTGCTGGCTTAAAATGGTTTTTAATTTCAAACAAGAAATGTGAACATGAATTTCTTTGCAATTACACTTATTCAGTGGTACTGCAGCTTGAGACTGGAAAATTCACACCAGAATTGCACACCTCTCTCGTAAATACTTCTTTCTGTGAATTCCACAAGGTGTTTATTGGAAGTTGCCTCATTTAGCTTGCTCTGGGACTTTTTACTGTAAATTACTTGCGTGTCCTTTGCACTATGTCATAAATTATTTCCTTCTCTTGTATTCCTGAAAGAAGTAACTGATCTGTTTTTCAAATGATGTGATCCATATCCTAGTTAGACAGTTAGGAAAACAAAGAGTTACAGTGATGGTAACTTCTCCCCACCTTTGATCGCAGATCAGCCGGCTCCTGCTTCAAGTAGTATGGCAAACATGAAATGAGAGAAGCCTGGTGTGCATGGCGGGGAGAGCAGCAGGCTGTTCTGTATTAGGCTTCAGAAATAAGGTTCATTTAGGATTTTGTTATTAGGTTCATCAAAAGGTATTCGTCAAGGCATCATGATACGGACTTTCCCCTCCAGCCGGGTTTCTGTGTACAGCATACCAACTCCATATGACTCTGAGCAGACTGCAAGGCAGGTAAGAGACATCAGTTAACCTTTACGGTAGGAACACAGTAAATAATCTCTCTGCTCACTCTGGTATGTATTGACCTCTGTTCTTCATATTCAGTTTGCTCCTACCTAAAGTGATGACAATTTTTTCCCCCACTTACACAGCTTGAAATGCATGCCGTAAAGAAGCAGCTGAGAAATATGTGGGTTTCATGTGTGACATAGCTGATAGCATGAAAGGTACTATCTCAATTTAAACTATAAGGGTAAATATACTAAAATAGCTCTTCTTTTGTTGTCTTACTAATTGATGCTTTCCTGTGTCTTTCTCTAGGAAAATCGGCACATTTGCTACTGCCCATCCTACCGAGAAAGCTTGTGTCAAAAGTACTGTTTCTTCAAATGGATGAGACTGTGTTTCTGGAGAAGATGTCTTCTAGGAATATTACCTGTAGTTTCTTTAATAGTAATCGTTGTAGTGCTGCATTATTCGTTACGTAAGTGTTACTACCCAGCATGGTCTAGATGGGATGGGTATTTTGCACTGTGTGAGTGAGTGGTACGAAAAGCTCTGCACTAAGCAGCTAAGCACATAATGTCTGTAAAACTACTGACTTTCTCTTCTCCTTACTCTTTGCTAAATACAATAATTAGCAGTTGGTAGTTGCATAAGATTGATGAAGTATCTATTTAATCTCTAGATTTGTTTTCTCCGCATGTCACTGCCATCGTTATTAGAACTGTCTTCTTTCCCAAGAACCTGTAAGAATTAACAGTCTATCTTCTACTTGCTTTTTCAAAAGAGAATGCGTACCTAACTTCTGTGTGTCAACACATAGCCATTAAAACCTCTTCAGGAAGGCAGCAATGAAAAAAAAGAAAGTTTAACATTTAAGGCTTCCTAGTAGAAGCCTAGAATGTCTGAACCTGTACCTCATTCCTTTCCTTTCCTTCTGGCCATTGCTCTGTCAATGGGACTGACTTAGCACTCTGGCTATTACTGCATGTTTCTCTTAAGAACTAGTACCTACAGATGTCAAGGACAAAAACATGCCTCTGCAAGCCTCTTGTTCCAGAAGCTTTTCCATACTGTTATTACATGTGCTAATTTTTGATCTTTTGGTGTCTGGCTTTTTTTCCCCTCAGCTCCAGCTTTCTCATTTGTTTATATTTGTGGAAGTATAGAAATTCCTAATTTGACTTATACAAATGACCTCAATGATCCAGAGTCACAGAAATTCCTCCTGCAAGCAGAAGCAATCCAAAATTATGTAAATATCCACATACATAACAATACCTGTATAACAATAATTTAAGAATATTTGGTACGGAGTCAGACTGGGACTAAGGAGAAAACTCTAGTCACTTTTTTTTTGTGCTTCAAAATAATAAGTTTAAAGGTAGCAAGTGCCTTTAAGAATGTATCTAGACAGCTGGTGCTGTGTGTCTTACTGTAAAGCAAACATTTTCTAGGTATTAAAACTTGGGTGTTTCAAGGTTATGGATAAATTATTCTTAAAGGAAGTGTGCTTTTTATTTCATTTTACTTAAGCACTCTTCCTTTCTACATTTTTCTCTTTGATTTCTTTTTTTAGACATCAAATTGCAGATATAATTTAACTTTCTCTTTTGTTTTGCCTTATTCCCCACAACAATGCTTGCTTTCTTGCAATTCTTATGAGAGTTCTTATTTGTGAGATCAACACTGTTTCCTGGTACATGTGAACTGTTCACTTTAAACACAAAGCAGTTCTCTGTTAGCTTGTATTTCCCGAAAGAGCTAATCTAGTGTCTCAAAGCTGCTTTGTGCACAGCCAATACAAGTTGCTCGTGTCCAGATTATGTGCTGGAAACTTAAAGACTGAAACAAAAATATAAAGGTCTTTATAAAGACTTCTTTAAATGGCTAATTATCAAGAAGTATCTCAACGGACTTGAGATGTGATGTTACTTAAAAGTATTTTTTTTTAGTGGAAACAAATGCACATCTATGATTCTTAGTTGATATATTTTGTGAAATGAAGGATAGTACTTATAATACAGCAGGGTAAGGAAGAGGAAAGGTAAGAAAAAGACAAATACTTTACAGCATAAGAGTTTATATTGACACTAGAATGTAATGCTTTACATTTTCTTCTGCTATCTTTTAACTGTCACTTTGCAGAAACTTATGCGACTTCCTCCTTGGGCAAGTACTACTTGAAGTCTGTAGTGGCTGCTTTCAGGTAGGTACTGCTCCAGCATACGGTATACATTTGAGATTTTCAGTTGTGTTTGATCTTTTTTTGTGCATTGTAAATTAGTTACCTGGAAGAACATACTCTATAGAGTATAGATCTCTATAACTGAGAATGAAAAATGCAGAAATGTACTTAAGTATATGAACTAAGAGCTGAGCTAATCTATTATTGTGACATCTGTCTTCCCCTGTAGAATAGGTGAGAGAAATGATGTCTGATTAATTGTTCCATGGTTTATGGATTGCTTTGTAGTCTATTCATCCACTTTTGATTTTTGAAATCACAGTGCAGCAGGTTTTTCCTCTGCCATTTGCAGAATCTTATTTTGAATTCATCCATTTAAATGCAGTTCCTTTTTAAGCTCTCAAAACAATAATGAAAGGTACAATTTTGGGCAGGACATTCTAACTAAGCTCCTGGTGAGAAATGAACATTCATCGAGCAGATGGCTGCTACTATCCTGATAGCCTTTGAAATCTTCTGAAAGGTCAGTCCATAAGCTAATTTGAAAGAAGGAGTGTTATGAACTGTCTCTTCAAGTCACTTAAGTACTACTTTGTATATGCACACGTACAGGTTGGTTTTTTTCAACAAGAACTGTGTGAAGTGTTGTACCAAAGTATGGGCATAAAATGATATTGTTGTATGGTGCTAGTCTCAGTTAAAAAATGTTAAAGAAAATGTGTCTGGAGCTGTAATATGATCTTTGAAGTGTATAATTATACAGCAGGGATGGAAAATTCCAATTTAATAAAAATTATTGCAAGGCTTTTCTGTTAGGTGCAGTTTTCAGTCTCAGTGTGCAACTGTTTAAACACCACACTTTAAAAGTATATCTAATTATAGAAAAAACAACAAGAGAGCTTTTTGCCACCATGTTCAGCTGCAACTCTTTGCACAGCAGTTCATCTGGTTATGAAACTGTGCAAGCCAGAAATGCAGACCAGTGGAAAGCATGTCCAAAATACTAATTAATTAGAGTGTATTTACGATGCAATTTTTTTTTCCCTCCACAGTGAAGGAGAGTCTGGACTTCGAGCTTACTACTGGAATACATTCTGGGCACCACAAGACATGGTTGCTTCTCTTAAAAAATTAACCTCTTTGGAACAAAAAGAAATCAGCAGTAAACAAGCAGCTCACATGCTCAGTTCTTCTGGGGAGGAAGATTTTGATGTTGTTACAATAGAGCTTTTTGGTAACAATGTACCTGTCATTTAATACCTATTCTGTCTATTTTTCTTTCTCCAGTTTGTGTCTTTGGCTTGTGTGGCTGATAGTTATTAAATTTCAGTTTCAGATTCCACAGCATATGATGTGATGCTAAAATCAGGTAATTACTCTTCAACCCCAACTGATACCGCTTCAGGAAAAAAAACCCCTGTGACAGAAAAACGGCAGTTTCCCGGTTATTCTTATATCTGTAAGGCCTATGAATTAAACCAGAGTAGGGATCTCCCTGCTCTGTGTTCCAAATAAAAGCTGAGATTAAAACACCTTATAGCTTTTATTCTGATGTTCTGACTAGAATCGTTGGAATTTAATTGTTCACACTGAAATTCAATGAGCTGTGGTTTTTTGGGGTTTTTTTCGGCATTTTTAAAAAAGCTACTATACAAAATTATAAATAATTCATTTGCCTTGTGACTAGATAATTTTGGTTATTCATGGTTAGTGATCCATCAAGTACTTCAGAGCTTTAATTCGCTTTGCCTTGTTTATCCATACCAAGCACTCCTCAAGACTGACAGCATAAACTTAGCATTCTCGTTGCGTAGAGAGCAGTGAAGAGAAAACGGCAAAGGAAGCAGTAGGTTTCAAGCAGAAATGGCAGCAGTTGCAAGTCCCATCCTGCTTGCTGAGTGTGCAATGAGCCAGTGGTGGTGAGGCATTGTACTTCCTTGATTAGAGCAGAAGAAGGTGATGCAGCCTGGTAGGGGAAAGAAGATAGAGTTATAACGGTAAGGGAAAAAGATATTAGAGTGGTCAAGAAATGTGGGTAGATGATTGTTGGCACCTATTCTGAAATTTTACCCATTAATTTATCATTGAACTTACCAGTTTTCAGCCACTGATCTAGCTTCTTTTATGTAGCAGTATCCTTTGACCTGTATGCCAAGCCAGGTTACAACAGGACTCTAACTCTGATGAATCCCAAAAAGTCTTTTTATCAGTGGAGACTGCAAGTTCCTTCTAACTGTGTGGTGAGACTGGTAGTTATCACTTTGCATGGTGTCACTCCAGAGAGCTGTGCATCACACCACTTGTCAGCATATGACTTCCTTCTTCCTCTGCAGAACAAGATCATTACAAGGTATGATAGTGCAAAGATGTTGCGTTGAGTTGTACAGAAACTCTCTGAAACTGTAGTGATACTGATATTCAACAGGCTTCCAAAACGTAAGGCTCCAAATACAACTTAATTAAAAATCTTGGATAAGGCAACAAAAAGATCTTCCCCAATTAATTAGAATCATAGAATATCTTGAGTTGGAAAGAACCCACAAAGATCATCGAGTCCAACTCCCTGCTTCTTGCAGGACTACCTAAAGCTAAACTGTATGATGAAGAGCACCAGCTAGAGGCCTCCTGAACTCTGACAGGCTTGGTGCCATGACCACTTCCCTGGGGAGCCTGTTACAAAACCCTGTGGATTTTATTCTTTGTTATGACTCATTTTTAATTGTTTTGATTTCACACAACTACTGTCACAACTCAAAAAGATACAGATTTTAATTTTTTCTGAGTATTGTAATTATTACTTTCAGAAAACACTGTTTAATAGCAGTGAATTCACAAGCAAATCCCTGTTCATAACAGGAGTGTTGTGTCTATGGAATGCCCCATCCTCAGAGTCACTGTGTAGTTCATAAGTGAGATCAGATTATATTTAATCTTCGGTGGTCACACTGCTCCCAATTTCCAGAATCAAATTTCAAGTATGGACATGTTATCCACCATGAACCTGTCTTCATTAACAAAACAAATAAACAAGTTTTAAAATCTGAGGATGGATGGTTTCAGGGGTGAATTTTTTTTTTTTTTAAAGAACTTTCAGGAAGAGGCTAGCTGAGTATGCAGATTCAGTTAGCAATGTCTGAAATGCACTTACTTAGTAGTGCTTTAACTTACTTGAGTAGGTAGTCCTCTTCAGCTCTGTTAACAGACTTTTCTCTCTTTGTGGAACAAGACACAAGACCTTGCCACTGTTGGCAGACTGCCAGAAAGCCAGGCATGGACTGGAAACAGGACTTTTGTAGGCAGTTAGTCTCAGATTGTAGCACCACATAGAGAATCCAGTTCCAGATGCTGGGCTGCACCTGCTCTGCTGCAGATTATGATTTATTGCTGGAAATGTTACTCCATTGCATATTATTAGTAATGTCTCAGCTTTTTAGGAATGAGAAATGTAGCGTCAGCTACGTGTGTGAAAGCACCTAGAAGCTAGCAAAACTGACACAGGTGCATGATGTAACATGTTCAGAGAACATCAATGCAGTAAACTCTAATGCAGAAAGTTCAAGAATGTGCGTTGATATCCGTCCATCAAAGAACTGGAGCAGAATTTGGTGACTGAAATTATGTTAAAAGCCTCATGGTACCTTCGAAAAAGTTGACATTTCTTGGTTATTTTTATTGCCACCCTAGCAAATATATATGTTTGCATGTGCCTATTAGTTTACTACTTAAGCTAAAAGCAGCTAGTGACATTCTTAGGACAGATGCAGCAGAACTAATAATAATATTTCCAGTATCCATGACAGCCAGGAATTACTGTAATATAGTCATTATTCCTTGATGTTCAGATCTAGGGTCACGCATTTGATTCTCACGAGTTTCTGTAAACTGCAATAATACAGCTGTTCAGTGACAAATACTAAAGAGTGAGTAAGCTGAGATTGTAAGACATACTGTGAAAGTAGGCGTCTCACGTGGACAACTCTTCTCATATGTGCTTGCCTTGCTATTCTGATGATACCATGATGAAAGGTACAGCTGGAAGATAAGCTGGGGTGTCAGCAGGGTAAAAGGTCAAGATGCTGAAAAATTTCCACATGGCAGTGCAGAGGGGACTCAAATTGTTCATTTTATAAAGAATTTGACAAGTAAAAGATTTAAAGTCTGCAAAAAAGATACAAACCACAGATCCCTTGTCTAGAGTCTCACATGAAATGGGAGCAGGGAATAGCCTGCTAAAGCAGAAGATGACTACTTTCAGTTTAAGGTTCAAAAATTTAATTTTAATGCTGCCTCTCTGGATCTCAGTGTCATCAAGGAACTTGATGGAGGGCTATGATGGAAATAATAGTCAGTTACTGAGAGGCCTCATCTTAGCTGCTTTCTTTTGCTGTACATAGAAGAAGAGAAAACTTAGAAATTTTTCTCACACAGATATGTAAATTAATGAAAAGAAATCCTAAATATGTTGTGGATTTCAAAATGGAATGAATATAAGAGTGAATTTACAGATGCAAGAAATAGCATCTCAAATTACAAGCGAAATAAATTTTCAAGCCTCAGGATAAAATGAACGCATCATTATTTAAACAAAAGAACAACAATAAGAAGAAATATTTACCACGCATGGGGCTTCACCTCTTGTTTGACAGCTTTCGTGACATGAAACCAAGCTGAATGTTAAGAGGTTGCAAATGTTTAGTTATTTGTTGCATAGATGCTGCTCGACACCGCTGCACTGGCATTTGTTGCTTTTTCAGTCCTATGCACTAGTTCTCAGTGCCACTATCCATACAGAAGTAACGTAATCTGGCACTGCTTTTTCTGATGCTTTTACAGGACTGAAAACTCCAGGGCGCTTGTTAGGCAAGAACACCTGTGTGTTCACCCTGAGTGACTAAGCCTCAGTGCTGGGAAACTAGCATTATGTGTAGCATCAGTTGGAGGGAGGAGGAATAAAAGGGAAGTGGTAGCCAGGGGAATACTTCTGAAACAGATGACTAGATAATGTGTTACTCTGTCCAGTTTCTCAGCAAAGATGACTGGAATGTGGGAAATGCTTTGGGGTTTTTGATGCATTTTTTGTAATATTTCAGATGGTGTGGAGCTGGGGCCTGGACTCCTGTTGTACATTTAACTTCATCAAGTAATGTAATGTTACTTACGTTTTCACTGGACCAGAGAGAAGAAAGCAACATATTAAAAGCTCATTTTCAAGCTGTTCCTAAAATCAGTAAGTAATTAATAGAAACAAGCATCTGATATGTAAGCACAATTATTCCTGTTGTTGCCTCTAAAAGAGCTGATATTGCCTGAACATTATCTGGGGAGAAGGGAATGCTGGCACATTAAATCAGGGAATTGTCATTCTGATCCATTCAAAAAAAAAAGTCTGAGAACTGAACAAAGAGTAGAGAATATCCTTTGGTCTGGGAGACTTTTTGTCTTCCTGATTACTACCCAAACCATACTTCCCAGATATCAGTCTTAGTACACGGGTAACAGGGAGCACTGGTATCAGAGCAGTCTGCCAGGTAACACTTACAGGCACTATAATGCATAGGAAAGGTAGATAACCTCAGTGACAGCAGCGTTTTTATCAGTTTTGGCAATCTATCCCCAGCTCGGAAAACGCGTGTTTAATGAAAATGAAAAAAACCCCAAATGCTTGTTTGATCCTTTCCTGAAAGCACTGTTCAGTGTAGTTAACTGTATAAGAAATATGTGTTCAACACCCAAGAATTGCATTCCAAACCTATGGAGTACTATGAGTTTTGCGGGACTTCTGAGTGACTAGTGAAATATTTTGGATAACAATAAACCGTATGATTTTACAGGAGATGTAGGGGCTTCACAAGTGAAAGCTTAGCCACAGTTATTTGATAGGAATTTTACAGTTTTGGAAGGAATTTTACAATTAAACAATTGACAATTTTTTAACTTGTGGAACAAATCACAGGGGATAAACTTCATCAAAACGTAGACATCTCGGCTTATGTCACTCTGGATGCTGCTTAGGCAAATAATCATCTCTTGCACGTTATGAATTAGAATTGCTGCATTGTTCTGAAGATGGGCACTCCAAATGACGTACAGCCCAGGTTTTCTCACAAAATTTTGCTATTTTCAAAACTGTCTTGATTTCTGTTATGTTCATATTTGCATTTACTATTTGCACAAAGGACTGGGTATCTAGGAGAGTTCTTCATGAAAAATAAAACCTCAAAGATGTTGTTCAAAGGTGATGTGAATTTTCAGTCTGGGAACAGACATGCAAACTTGCTGGTTTGCATGAAATTAATCAGAGTTTCACTTCATTGGTCTGATTGTTTTTTAATTATTTGAAAACATCTACAGAAAGGTCCAAAGTAAATTGGAAGGGGGAGATCAGTTGTGTCCACACATTTAAATGTTCGTTCCACATACTTCTTCAGAACATTTTTTAAAATAAAAACTTCACTCAGAGGTGTTTTGTACTTATCCTTAACTGTAATTAGAACAAAAAATATAAGAAATTCAGTGTGATGGAATTCAGTGGAAGTTACGTGATTTTCTGTTAATAGAATCAAAACCTGAGTTTAATAATGTCACAGCCCATTCTTCTAACTCTCTTAAACGAAAAGGGCCCTTCTGCATGGAAAAGGGTCCTAGCAAGTAAAGTAGGCTCCACCCTGTAGCCCAGCTGAGATAACTGTGTTCCTTGCTGATATATTTCTCTCCCAGTGTGTGGTGGTCATTATATTTCCTGGAACAGAACACTGAGTTCCCCTTATTGCCCAAGTTACTACCCGCCAAACATTGACTGCAGCTGGATCATCAGAGTAAGTGCTGGGAACTCTTCTGGGCAGTGATGATTTTGGCTTGTGTGATATAGACATAAATAAAACTGGGAGAAATGTCTTTTGATGTGGGTGAAATGGGAGGAAAACATACTAAGAACAATGCACGTGACTTCTTCTCAGGCACCCATTTCTTTCCTGTCTTATGTACAAGCACCAGCTGTGGGAGGGAAACATTGCCAGCTTGCAAGAGTTTGAGTACTATTCATGACAGAAGCAAAGTGATGGGTAAGATGACAAATCCTAGCAGCCAGAGAAAATCACTAATAGTCAGGGTTTTACTTCTGTGTCAGGAAAAAAAAAGTCATGTAAATCATACCTCATATGATCAATACCACACGGTATTTCCCTGAACTCTGCAGAAACATAACCTTCTCTGGCTCTGAAATTCAGCTCTGGATTTCCAGCAAGCTCTTTGGCAGAACTTAGAATCTGCTCATGATTTCCACAAGCTCACTGGTGTGTTTATCTGTTGTGCCATTAAGCATTCAACTACTTTTTTGACTTTCCCTGGAAAAGGAAGGTCCTCATGTCTAGAGTTGGTAACAGCCTCTACCTTTCACCTGCCTAATGAAAAGTATGAATAGCCTGTAGCACAAAACTCTCATCTATATGCAGGAAAGGGAAGAAAAAGGCTTTCTAGAGCAGAAAGATCATAACTAACACAGCTGAGTGGCTAGCTGCCACAGATATCTTAAATCTCTTATTTGACCTACAGCAACACATGACAGTACAAACAGCATGAACCTCAGATAGAGCACTTTGTGCTGGCTGCAGGAAGGTTTACACTCCTTTTTACAGCAGTCTGGCCAAAGTTGAGTCTAAGAAGATTTCTATACATTTTTAACATAGTAACTTTTTTTTCTGTTCTTCAAAGGCTCTGATCAGCATTAAAAAAAAAAAATCCAGTACTTTCAATCTGATAATAAGTAAAACAAGATTTACCATCTTGGAAACACAGGCCTTTTCATTTTGTGGATGTGTGTGTCAGGATGTTTAACTTTTGATTTTTAGGCACCGTTGCCTGGCTACAAGTTCTCATTAAGAATCCTCATAATACAAATTCAAGAAAAGTCTCCAGGGTCCAGTAAATGTGATAAAGACTGGTTAGAAATTGACGGGGTTAGGTGAGTAAATGCACCATTATCTGACTTATTAATTTGCACTTCCATGTTCTGTGAAACATACTGTACTTAAGGAAACAAGTATCGCTGCTTCCAGTGCAGAAAGACACATTTTAACAAAAATGGTCATTCTTCCACCAAACAGCAGCAGAATAATGTTCTCTATCCTGCCCTAGTAGGGCACGTTTATGTTAATGATTAATCGTCCTGCTCTTCCTACGGTGTTAGGCATTTACTTACTTTGTTGTTCCTCTTAAGAGCAATGACCTAGAAAACTACAGGATTTTATGCAGCTGCAGTTGAACTGTAAATTCCTGGCAATAGTCTTGACATAGGTGAAGAGCTTGCATCATCTGAAGTCTCATTTTCCGTACCATTTATTCTTCAGTGATTGTAATTGTTTTCTGTAAATAATACAAATTTCAATGTGTGTGCTTAAAACAAATGCCACCCCCACTCGACCCCTCAAAAAAACAACCAAACCAACCAAACCAAAACCCAAAAAAGTAGTATTACATTAATTTGTTTCTTGGAAGGAGTGTATTGAAACCAGCAACATCTGTAGGATTGGGCTGTGTGATTCCACTGGTGTGGATTTGTAGCCTTTGGATTTGCAAAACTAAATGGGGCACCTGAAATAAAGCATGCTTGGAAGAGGTTTGTATTTGTAAGTTAGGTTCTCACATATTGCTGTATTTTGTTTCAAAGTCTGCTAGTCCCTAAAGAGGTGTGGACTGGAAGGCATTTGTAAAGAGTCTTTCTAATACTGTTGGGCTGTTTTAACACTAAAAAAAAAAAGTCGATACAGTAAAGGCATTTGTGGAGAGCTATCTGAGAGAGCAAAATGTATTGAGAGCACAACAGCTTTGCATGAAGCAATAGTAAGAGGGAGGGTGGAAAAGAAAATAAGAATGGAAGCCATCAGCTGAATCATTTCAGGGACCACAGTAAGACTCCTGCTTTGAGCTAGTGCTGGCTGTGTATCACATGCTTTCCTCCCACCAGTATCACACGCAAAGCAGTGAAGAGGACTAAATGACTCCAGATTGGAACTGATTAAATAATGGTGGGGCAATGCATTTGGTCCTTCAATGTGATTTAACTGTTAATTTGCCTGTGGTGCTAGAGAGGAAAAAGTTTAAGCTGACTTAATGTAGGCAGAAAGACAAGGTTTTTGGGTACTTATTCTTCCACAGATCTGGGTTTTGGTTTTTTTTTTTCCCTTTGGCTGAAAAAGTGGAAGAGAACAAACATTTTGGATATTTTCAATAAACAGCATCAATGCTCGTAGTTAGTTTAAGTGAAAGTGAAAAAGAATCTTGGTGAAAGGCTGTTTCAAAATCTGCTGCCAGATCAGTACCAAATAACGTAAAGGAGAGAGACATAATATCTTTGGGACTTTTGTCCTTTGCCACGTGGATGGTCTCTTTACTGTAGGTCCACCATCGTTAACGGACATTGCTGCTATTACTGCAGCAGTCATTCTATCTGTCTCCCTAGTCATTCTATCTGTCTCCCTAGTGACTTCCTTTTTTTGCATTTTGCCTTTATAATTTTTGCTTTTCTTTGAAGCTGATGTCCTTGAGGTAGCCAGGAATATGTCCTTGTTTGTTGGGGAAAAAAAAAAAAGTCCCTCCCACTGTTTAGAGGTCACTGTAAAGAACTGATAATAAGAATGATAGTAGTGGAAGCCTATTGCTAAGATCTGTCAGTATTCCCACATAGTAAACTGTAATAGTCCTTCATCAAAAATTTATTGGAGGGAGAGTTTCACTTTAAAAAAGTTAACTTCCAGATGATATCTGCTGTGATGATTTATAATTTGTAATACCAAGAGCACTGGTGAAGGGAAAACAGCAGACTTGACAAGACTAGCTTGCTCAGTTAGAGTTAAGTAAGGGAGTGAGGATGTCTCATGGACAGTGGAGACTGAAATTAGTGTGATCATAAATCGGAGTGGAACCTTTACCCTGTTTTCTCTCCATAGAGGAACCAGTTTACACCAGCACAGACTATGACTTCAAGCAGACCAGAATGTGTAGGTTTGAACAACTGTCACCGAGTAGGTTGAATGTGCAAGGTTTTTTGCATCATCATTTGAAATCATGGCTCCAAACATGTGACATTATCTCCTCTCTTTTATTCCAGCCTACAAAATTTGCTCCCCTTATGAGTACAGATGCCTCGATGGAAAATGTTTGTTGAAACCAAATCCTGAGCGTGATGGAAAAAGAGACTGTGCAGATGGATCTGATGAAATGAACTGTGGTGTGGTAACATTTATTTAAGAATTAGATAATGACTTGGGAAACTTAATCAGGAATTTGTGCTGTGGTCAAGCATTATTGGATTAAGAATTGATTAAATTAGATATGAATTTAAAAATCAAAAATCTTCTGGTAAGATCTGTATGAAAACATCTGTCTTGAATTTTGAACCATATAATTTTAAATCCACTGATCCATTCTGTCTATGATGACATATTTCTTGCAATACAGACTTTCAGGATAAGCTGTGTATGAGCTGAATGAAATGTGGTCAAAGAGCTGTGTTTGTAAAGAGGGAAAAGAGGAGATTTTATTCAAGTGAGCTTTGGGAAACAACCAGCTTAGAATTGTGCATAAATGTCTTTTTGAGTTACTAACTTCTTTAGAAAGCTCTAAGGGAGTATATAGGCAGTAATTGCTTTATTCCTGACCTGCCCATTGAGTGAAAGTGGGCAGGTACTCTTACCTGTTTACCAAATGCACAGTAGGAAAATACTTCTTTTCCAATAGCTTTGAGGTCTATGGATATGGTCTATGGTCTACGAGGTCTTTGGATAAAAGTTCAGTTTGGATAAAAGTACAGCAAAATGAAATGACCTGTGGTTTTGGTTATTATTTTATTCAATTTCCTCTATCAGCCTGTGGAAGACACCAGCTTAAGAAAAACAGAGTTGTTGGAGGTGAAGATGCAAGATCTGGAAAGTGGCCTTGGCAAGCAAGTTTACAGATGGGAGCACATGGCCATGTGTGTGGTGTATCTGTTATTTCCAACAGGTGGCTCATATCTGCTGCTCATTGCTTCCTGGATTCTTATTCTGTGAGGTGTGAAGAAGTTGTACTGTCATAGAGTATATGCGGTGTTGCTTTCAGAAGTCTGCAGTGGCTATTCCTTGTCTAGATCAGTTGCTTCAGGTATGGCTCTGTCATGATACCACTACACGAACCCTCAATATCTATTCTGCTGGCTTCAGAAGTCCTAGGTATCTGAAGTAATTATATTGCCTCTACTGCTAGTGAATCCTGCATGATTAAACACACTCTTTTGTTAGAGTTAGGGAAAACCCTTTTTTTTTTTTTTTAGATGGCGGGGATTTTCTGAGTAGAACTTAGGGCCTTTTCTCCCAGCAAAAAGACTATTCATTGATAAGTGGCATGTAAAACTCACCAGTGTTCAATTTAGGTAGTGTAAACTGAGAAGACATATACCCTACGTGTGGCAAGGAGGAAATAGAGGTTAATAATACACTTTTCTGACTTGCAAAGCATGGTGCATTGCAAAGAATCGGTCTTATAGCCCTAGAAAGTTGGGGTTTTTTTCAAAATAGTAAGTAAAAACATTAAGTAATGTTTTAGGAGACAGAGACTGTTAGCGTGTCTATCTTCTTAAGTGGTATTCTACTCCATTCACTTTGGTTTTGATGAATTTCATCAAATACTGAAAAGGGGATAAAACGGAGTGAACTGACTCTGCGTTATTTTCCAATGGGAAGTTCTAAAAACGTTCTCTTTACAGATACCCTGTTCCATCGGGATGGAAAGCATACATGGGCTTACACACTATTAATGAAAAGAGCCATCGTGTAGCTATGAGATCAATCAAAAGGATTATTGTCCACCCACAGTATGACCAATCTATCTCAGACTATGACATTGCCCTGTTGGAAATGGAGATGCCTGTATTCTTCAGTGAGCTGGTACAGCCCATTTGTTTACCCCACCTCTAGAGTATTTGTTTATGGAACTGTCTGCTATGTAACTGGCTGGGGAGCCATAAAAGAAAATAGTATGTTCATTTCCTGGATATACTTCTTTCAAATTTGGCTTAAACTCTAACAATAAAACATATATAGTTGTAAGAAAAAATATCTGTGGTTTACTTAGTCTATAAAAAGCTAGAAATTATTCCCTTAGCTACAGTCTGTGAATTCTGAAAGTTTTCTTGGGTGGTGGGTGCTAAGTGACAGTATGAATACTCAAGTGTTGCAGACCGTTGAGAAGCAAATGACCATAGATTTACAAAAATGTGCCTGTCTGCATGCTCGTGGCTCATTTTATCTGGTGAATAGGTCACAAGCAATCTTCAGGCAAAGAAAACAGTGACTTGTAATTATTGCAGAGAAGTAAATTGCCTTTGGCTTTGACAATATTGGGCCATGAAGAGCAATAATTGCAAAATTATTGTGGAGGTTTTTTCCTTTGTCTGAACCAAAGCTATGCCCCATGAAGAGTTCTCCCTCTGTGCAGCTTGGAGTAGCACCCTGCAGTGAGGAGGCAGGAAAAAAGCAAACAGATATGGAGAGAGCTGTGGGCTGGAGAGCACAGGATCTTGGCCCTGTCTCAGCATTAAAACAGGAGCCAGCTTTGAAACCTGGTCTTAGGCAGCTCCTCAGCATTGCGATAGTCTCCACATCGGTGTGGATACCTGGTTCCTCATGTTTGATCAGAAGCTATATACTGTGGTAATTCTGTCTTTCATAATATGGCTTTTTAAAAGAAGATTTAAATCTAGGTAACGACATAGTCTAAGTGCAAATGGCCCTCTTACAATGTGTTGCTTTTCAGCAAAATTATGTAGGTAATAATTATGTCAGTATAATGTCGTGTGAAAAAGCCCTGTTTTTCTATCTTACCTGTTTCATTCCTAACCTGCCTCAGAGCTGAACGAGCAAAGAAACCAAAACCCTGTACTTTCTCTGATCATACAAGTTTAAAAAGGTTGTATTCACTGTTGGGCCAAAACATGATCTAGGGTATGTAGTTCACAATGACAACTTATGCCAATATTGTAGTACAGAATTAAGCTCTTAACATCTCTTGTGACTTACTGCCTTGATTTTAAAAAAATATTTCTTTTTCCCCCCTCTCATTTTCATTCCTCAGCTCCTTCCCCAAAAGTAAGAGGATGCAAAAGGATGTAGAAATCTTATTTAGTAGAACTTGTACAATATTTGGAGCACAACTGTAGTGTAAATAACAACAAAAAGCTTTGGGCATAATTTGAAATTGCATTCAAAATTAGTCACACTGTGTAGAGTCTTGTATCATAAAATCTGTGGCTTTTTTCCTACTTTCAGGCAGAACAAGCTCATAAGGATAAAGAGTAAGGAAATGGAAAGGTGGTGCAAAGGGAACTCTATGTCTAGAGGGTAGCATAGTTTTCAAAAGCTAAAGGCAAGCAGCAATTGAAGGGACAGGAATTACTCTTCTGTCATCAGCTGGGTAGATTTTTGAGTTTGGAGAAATTCTCTTTTGTTCTGACAGGTGGTATCTGTTAGTAATCTGTGCCACCATACCCTCGGCAATACCATTTGTGTTTTTTTTCTAGGTCATCTTGCCAAAACACTGCAGGAAGCTCGGGTGACACTAATTAACCAAAGGGTTTGCAAGAAGCTCTATGATGATCTTATCACATCACGTATGCTGTGTGCTGGGAATCTTAATGGTGGCATTGATGCATGTCAGGTAATCTGGAACTTGTAGAAAAACTACAAAGGAATTTTTTCTTTCGTTCGAAAACTGTTCAGAGTTGTGGGTTGTTCATGTTTTTTCTTTAGTAATAGAGATGTCTTGAGAGTATTGTTAATTTAACATTTCAGTTAGAGGCTCCCCAAAATAAGGAAGGAAATTTGAGATAGCTAATCTCTGAATCTCTTGAGAAACATTGTTTTGCAAAGACAATGGGTAAAATGTGTTGAAAAGCATTCTTTGCCCTTTTCAACAGTTATGTTTCCTATAAAAGAACAGAGATGTAAGGATAAAGTTAATAAAGTTAGGGCTGTCTGTGATTTTTGCTCTTCTTACTGATTTTTTTTTCCCTTTTTTGATGTCTGGGCATGGGACTAATAAAATGTTGTAACAGTATGATGAGTAGTGTATTGTTACAGTTACCTTTGCCTTTTGTATTTCTTTGTAAGCTAGATTTGGTAAATGAAGTTACAGTGCTTACTTTTTGCTTCAAATATTCATTCATGTGTGTAATAAATAGAAGTTTTGTTTCCATTGTGGCATCATAAGTTATACGTCCTAGTTTATTTGCGCATATGATCAGACAGATGTACTTCAGTTGTCTTGACTCATCCTTCTTACTCCTTCTCAGCTATTAGACTAGTTCTGTACTTTATCAGTATTTGAACTTAGTGTGATGAATATTCACTTTCAAAATTACAACCATGGTTATTATACCAGTTACTGTGTAAAGGAACATAAATGTGTTACGGTTTTCAAATTGTGGTAATTTGATAGAGTTTTACTATTTTAACCTTCTAGGATAATTTTTGCAAGATCATAGTTCCTAATGGGTCAAACTTCTTTATATGCAAGAGATTAATTGTAGGATCTTCCTGTAGTTTCTAAATTCTAATCCAAAGAATTATTTTTATTAACTTCATGGGCAGTTTGTCTATAACCTTAAACCTTGAAATTGTTTTGCTAAAACATGTTGGTTTAGAGGCTTGATGGTCCTCCAAAAAATGTGTCGCTTAAGAAATGCCCTTGGGTTTTTAGACAGACATTTTAACTTAATTCGACTATATACCATACTGGTCAGTTCAGTTTCCAACACAATATGTTGTGTTTTAGTCCTAGCGCTCTGAGCTTTTAAGTTCTTAGCCTGGGTAGCATCTTTGCTTTTCCTTTCTTTTCTGTCACTCGTATATTTCCTGAGCAGTGCTAGAAAGGATGATGTTGGCAGTTCAGGAAATCCGCACAGCACCCCGAAACCCTTTTACTACAGGTACAGACTTGTGGGCATCCTGATTTTTTTCATTTCTTCATGGACACATAAGCTGTGCAGGTACTGTACAGGTTATGTGAAGCTTCCAACCACCTTTCATCTTCAGAGGATGTGATACTTACAGAGAAGAAATGAAACAGCTACTCTTTCAGACTGTTTTCTTATCACTCTATGATGTTCTTTGATCTTGGTTCCTCTTCTTGGCACCCTTCCTCTCTTCACCAGCATACAGCCCCTTATGTCTTTCAGAACTGGCTGGACTATATAGCCTCTTTTCTCAAGTCACTTTGATCAGCCTCTTGCATTATCAAAACTTCCAGTACAACTGCAACCTGAGAGAGAGGAAGAACAGTTCTGGCTTCTTTTCTTATCCCTAGATTATTTTGTTTGGTTGGGTGATGAAGGCTTTTTGTTGTTTCTCGTTTCTTGGTACGTGGCTTTCTTCTGACCCCTTCCATGTTTTGGCTCGAACTGGAAACAGCAAACAAACCCCAGGGTCAACTTGGAGGCTGCTGACTGCCTTGTGTGCATAAGAAACAGCTGCAGAGATGAGCTACATTCATAATTGCTTGGATTTCATTTGACCGGTCTCTTCACAGAAAACATATAAGATAAAACAATGAAGGGCACAAAACATTTGTGAGCTGAAATGCATTTCGATCCTCTGAACTGAACGGCAATTTTTACTTTTCTACGTTGTACAGAGCTGCATGTTTCCTTTGAGAAGCCAGTTCTCACTTGCACATTCCTTTGTCTTTGTTCCTTCCTCTCCCTCTATGAATATAGACACAGTCTCGATTATGCAACTGCTGATGAAACTTAATTGTGCCCAGTTTGGTTTTGGGTATATTTTGGTGGGTTTTTTTGGTTGGGTGTGTGTGGTATCTTTCTGTTCCTGTTTAATACACAGTATAATAGTTCTGCCTTCAGTCTGTGGACAATTTATGGTCAACTGGTAGCAGAATTCCCACTTTCCAACTCTGTCTTCTCCTTTCCCAATTCAGCCCGTGCTCAGTTGCTTTATGAATGCTGCAATGGAATATTAGCAATGAGCAATTTTTTAAACTTCTTCTTGCTATTGCTTTATATTGATTATTGTGCTACTACCGTAAGTTAAAATAAATTGCATAAATTTGACATCTAGCTGGGCACATTTTACCTAGGAATAATTCTAATAATTCTAATACTGTAATTTGAGAAAGAGAGGGGCAGGTATTTATGATTCTTAAATAACCTAACTTTTATTAACAGCACTCTGTGTGCATGTGTGTGTGTAGTAATGGCTGAATTCCCTTCATTTTAGGGAGATTCTGGAGGTCCCTTGGCCTGCGCAGGAAAGGGAAATAGATGGTACCTTGCGGGCATTGTGAGCTGGGGTGAAGGATGTGCTTGGCGCAATCGTCCTGATGTATACACTAAGGTGATGGCACTTTATGACTGGATTCGTCAGAATACGAACTGATGTGTCAAGGAGAAAATGGAGATCATCTACCTTATGAAAGCTTTTTCCTGCGGTAGTCTATCATGTCCATCTCTGATGATATAACATGAAAATGCCATTGACTGTTTCTTTGTGAAAGAATGAACTTTCTTTATGAAGAAATTATCATTTGTTGTTCATGTAGCAGTAACTCTTCAGATTCAGAGCAATTTCAGATCCCTGGATCCCACCATACTTACCCCCATCAGCAGAAAAAACACTGCCTTAGAAACGAAATAAAATGGATTAAAACCTGTAACAAAAATATCTCTTTTGCAAATCTTCTCCTCTCCTTCCATATCCCTTGCTATCTATACAGCTATATGTGTTTCCACATACACACATCCGGTTATTCGTGGCCACATCCCATATATGCTCAACTCATACATATATTACCTTAGTGATGTTACAGGATTCCAAAGATAATCATTTACGTAATGTTTCTTGAAAATACAAATACTATAATTAGTATAGTGTACCAAGCTGCGGTGAATTCATTCTCTCATTATGCCGCCACTGATCCTTTCTGGGCTGTAACTTTTGGGCTGTCTCCTGTGTTTTCCTAAAAACACCAGATACATGCAAGAAATACTCATTAAAGTACTGGAAAACCATCATTTAGGTTCTTTGGGATGATGTTTCCATAAGAGGAAAGAAATACTCAGTTTTAATTAATTAAACAAAAGGAATCTTCAGTGCTTTCTTACATTCTCTTTACAATTTGAACATATCTGTAGGGTCTGATCTTTGCAGTACGTTATATAAGAGTATTTTCCCAGCTCTGGCCCTGGCATGCTTTGTGAATTTTTAGCATGCTCCTGGTGAGTTCGCGCTGCTTTTCCCGATGTCCTTGGTCTGCAGCAAGCAGAGTTTCAGGGTCAAGGTTTTTGTTTTGTGTCTCTTCCTGGGCTGTGCCCACATGGCCACACTACATTGAACGGGACATAAAAGGAAAAGTGATTTATGTGTTGGATGCATCCTTGGACTCAGAGGAAGTAGAAGAGTAAATGACAGCTGCATTCCTTTAACCCTAGCAGTAAATCTAGCTTTGATAATTTTAATAATCTAGATGGTCTTAAAATTGTGCTCAGTATTTGGAAGTGTTTACCTTTCACCTTTAATGTATGTGATCTTTGTTTAGTTTTGCACCCACCTTGGCAGCATGTGGGGAAAACCCTGGAATGGTCTAGCACTGTACTCTGCCTGCAGTGTGTCTAACACCAATACTGCTTTTCCCCTCTTTCTTACACTAGTGTTGGGACTTCCACCAATGCCCTTCCCCTCCCCCCACCACCCCCGCCCCCAATGTTTGTGTTAAACTTAATTACATAAGCTTTACTCAAAGGCTATATTTTAGGGGTTTTAGTATCTTTAACAGCTACTCAGTCATTCACACCTTCATTTTAATAAATGCATGCTAAAAATGCAAGTGGCTATGTTTTATTCTTTTGATTGTGCTTCTGGATCGCTAATCCCCAGGTGCAATCAGAACTACACCGTATCTTGGGGTGTCCTCTTTTTGTAAAGTTCAGCCTAACTTGCCTGTTTTACTAAAGTGCACTTCTAAGGACACAAGTTTCTTTTCCTTATATTGAAAACATAGATGTCTTCACTGCGGAAGAAAAGAGTTTTCCTGCTGTTCTGTTTTAGATAAAAGCCTGGGCCAGAAAGTTCAGATCAGTTCTCAACTTCCCATTTTCTTTAAGAGCTTCTCAGCTCCATGTGTCAGAAGGGTCAGTTACTTCACATGCAAGAAAGGCACCAAGGGTAGAAGTTAGATCGCCCAGAGGAAAGAAACTCAAGACTTTGTAAGGAGCTCCTTCACAGATGTAAATAAAAGGACTTTGGCTTTTTCAGAGTAAGATCCATAATCATTAACTCATTGACTTAGAAAAACTGTTTTGATTTCAGAAACTCGGTAGGAAGGTAAGGAGTTCTACTGTGACTGAAAATGAAGTAAATGAAGCTCATCTCCAGCAGGAGTACTGAGAACCAGCAGACAAAGGCTTTTCTAGTGAAGATGTCCCAGGTAAAATCTTGTGAAGCCCGGCACACATTTTGATCTTGATGACTTCTCAGCTTCATCCTCAGTCCTCCAGAGTTTTAAGGATTCTCCAGAACAAAAAGGTGGGATATGCAATTTATATTTCTTTTTATGCACTGAAGAAACCAAGCTCTGTGTTCAGCTTCATGGAGTGCCATTTCCTGGATGGCTATGACATGACATCAGAAATCTGAACCCACAGGAATGCTCCAGGCATCAGTAGCCAGATGTGTTGCACAAAGAGAAAATCAGGGTGGGGTGAGGGTGGGAAGAGAGGAGGGTAGCCTCCTCAGTCTTTGGCAGGAAAAAGAAGGATCAGTGCTGTGAATGGATACTCAGCCAGCGAGGGAGGGAATTGGAGAGAGAGGCTTTGTTTCCCTCTTAATGCAGGGTCATCTCTGTGCTGGGACAGGAGAGTGAGCAAGAGTGCGGTTACTGACTGCCCGCCCAGCCCTTTTGATCCCGAGGGGAGAGAGGTGCTCTGTCGTGGCGGGGGGAAAAGAAACAAGGATGGACTTAGAACAGGACAAATGAGAGGAGATAGGATGAAGGGTACTGGAGAGGTGGGGTGCGGATCGTTCCCCAAATGCAGTAAGTTGTTTTGAGTGACTAAGTAGTCCAGGAGAGATCATGTGGGAAGCTGGTGCAGACCAGAACTACGCTCTCACCTTGATTTGCTTCATAAAAGCATGCCCTGTAGAATGCAGGCTCAAATTGAAGTGATCTCTTCAGATTTGTCATTTTGTTTTTAACATAGAAGCAGCTTCTCAGGTTTAGGTTGGGTAGTGTGTGAATAGACATAAATGCTTCTTTAACACCAGACATAATTTTAGGCTGCGTAACAGTTACAGAGGAGACAATTCATGGCACAAAGGTCAGTAGTGTTAATTTCTTTTTTGTCTATACAGGGGGACTAAGATTGGAAGTGTTGATGTATGTTAGAAGTTCCCTTCACAGCCCAACTGAACCACAAGCGATGTAACCCTTTACTCTGTGCTGCTCAGAACTACATGTCTGTTTAGCTGCGCAGAGAGCAGCAACAGTGTTTTACTGTTTCAGCTGACAGCAGCAGGAAAAGCAATCTGGTTCCTTTCTTAATTGCCTCAGCAAATGACAACATTGCTGAAGGTTTAATCACCTGCTTGTCAAGGATTGGTACAGTCAGGTAGACAAACTGGAACGGCTAGTATAGCAGAGCTGAGAGCTGTAGTTCTGACGACCAGGCGAATCGCTACTTCCTCCGCCTCCCTTTCCCTGTAGCTAGTGCAGATGGCGTTATTTGTCCTTCCAAGAAATTCCTCTTGTTTATCAGTGTTTTGAGATCACTCCTGTGAAAACTATCCCAACTCTCCCTGTTACCGTCTCCAGCCTCATACTAGAATTGTTGCTGGCTGTAACTGCAGCTGAAACCAAAAGGAAATGAGTTGTCTCCGTGCTTGCTTCAGACACAGAGGTCCTCATGCAGACACAGAAGCTACGAAAAGGCAAAGCTCTGGTCAGGAGCACGAGATTATTGAATTACAAGAAGATAACATGGAAGAAAGTGAGGCTGATCATGACAAGCCTCTAAAGGGTCAAACAAGAAAGGTAGGAATTTCACTTTCTCATTTGATGCTTGCTGTTGGGGAAAATGCCACACAGCTAGAGAAATGGCACTTTACAGGAATATCTTGTAAGGATGGTTTAATTTGTTTTTTAAGGGAGAGGGAAAGTAAAGGCTGAAAAACTGTTAAACATATTCTTTTCTTCTTCTTCTCAATGTAGTATATTGAAGAGGGATTTTAAATTTTTTTATTTTTTACGCTTGGCTTTGTTTACATTTACGTTTGTTGACTTTAACTTGGAAATGAAGATGTAATTTGTACTCTGAGTTTTGCTTTCTTTTTTCGAATCAGTGGGATTGCGCTCAAAACCAGAAAGGAAAGAATTAGAAAATTAAAAACAGGCTTTCTTTCAGAACAAATTAACCAGAAAACCATCCTGCCTAACAAGAATAGGATGTCCTGCCACAGATCAAGCTGGATTTTCTCTCTTTTTGTCTGACTAATTTACAGTTGCTAACAACTATGAACTAGTGTGAATAGAGTGCCCCAAAGCCTCAGTTAAGAACAGCATGTGAGTCCTGAGGGCGGTAGCTCCCAGTGTTTCAGTTAAAGCTATGGAACAGGCTAAAGCTGGCAGGGGAGTAATATACACTTACAGGTGACTGTTGTACAAGGAATTTTCATTACTTGCTCAAGAGCAGAGGGAATACCATGGCAGAGCTAAGAAGTCTCCCTTTTTTCTGTAGGAATGGCCCTCCTGAGAACTCACCCTTATCAGTCATGCCACCCCTACTTTCCTGCTCCTGGTAGAGCAACAGCAACTGCTTCCTCACGCGAGCCCCACTGATCAACCCTGTGGGATGATTCATTCCACTGGCTGGGCAAAAATCCCATTTACTCTACTATATCAGGAACCAGCAACTTCTCCTCTGGTCTGGTGAACTGAATCAGTTTGCTGCAAGGTCAGACAAATTCTAGGGAGGTGCAAAGGGGAACTGGAGAGGGTGGAGCAGAGGCGGGGTGAGCGAGATCCACTTTGCTGTCTTGAGAAACTTGACCCTTGATTTTCTGTTTTAGCCCTCCCTTCCCAGAACTGAGTTTCTGTTTTGACTCTGTTTCTGCTGATTCTGGCCATTGGCTTCCTATCCTAAGGGGATTGCTGGAAAATTATCATGCTCTGCTTCCTGCTCAGGTGACAGGTTAATCAGAAGAACTGCCCTACCCACCAGGGAGAGACTTCCTCCGCTGCTACTCCCTTCTGGCAGTCTTGTGATGTATATGGGCAATGTCCAGGGCTGAATGTTTGCTTGAGATTAAGCCAGTTTGCTATGCATGATTAAGAATTACACTTTCGTGATGGTCTAAATATGTGGCTCAATCGAAACTTGGGCTCGAGAGCTGTCTGTCTCAACTGATATTACTATGGCAGACCTCATAGTTGCACTCTAGGCAGTAGTTACTGCCTTTTTCTTTCTCAGATACAAACCAATATGCTAGTGTCAAGTATTAAACTGAAGCTTCATTCTAATACATTTTAAAAATCTAATAAAAAATAAATGTGTAAACATGGCCACACCTGAAAGCATGCTGTAAGAAAAACCTTATTCAGCCTTTACCCTTTGTTCTTGACCAAAGCAAAGTTGTACATGCAGGGGTGTCTGCAGAGAGTGCTTTCCCTGTTTCTGCCCCCACTACTGGAGAAGTGGCTCTTGTAAGATCTTTCGATGTGTGACTGTTTTCTCTCCCTGTTCATCTGCCACTCCCAAAGAAGCTTTGAGCCAGCTGGTGGACGTCAGTTAAATTCAGTGAAAGGCTTTCTATTACACTGGGTTCTTAGGAAGTTCAAAAAGTAAAGGAAGATAACCTGGGTTAGTGCCTCCGGCCAGCAGCTGGTTCCTGCCAACCTGCATGTGCGTGGCCCAGACAACCTATAGCACGTACTTTTCCTTGCCTGGTGCTGATATCAACAGGGACGTGGAGTTTACAGCTGGGTTTATGGTGGATGGGGACGAGGAGGAATTAAAAAGGCAGCATGGTCTACTTATAAATTCTTGCCTGCCCTTCAGTCTTCTGGCTGTGGAACAAAGCTGTTGGAGCTTTGTGTTTCACTATATCGCCTAAGCATTGGGTTTTTTAATATTCGTACTGCTGTGGTAACTAATTAAAAGACTAATTTACACTATGGTCTTAAATCTTATTAAAAGTTAAATGAAAGGCAAGTATTGTTCTTTCCTATGTGAATGTACATGCATGCACAATTGCTTTGAAGATAATTTCCTTGTGATCTCCTAGAACAGGTGAGGTTCATAATAAACTTTTTGTTAAATGTACTCAATAGTCTTCAAGTTTCCAATCTTCTGAAGAAAAGGGGAGTCAGCTGTAGAAGTCTCAGTTATTTATAGTGTATTTTAATGCAGTCGTATCTAATGAATAGCAGTCCACTTGCTTTGGGTGCTGCTACCCAGGAGCCATGCTGACTGATATCATCAACATTGCAGAGGCGAATGATTCTGGAAATTCTCCCACAGACCCCTTTTTGTGGTTGAGAGAGATGTCAAACGTTTAAAGGACAGCATGTGGAACATTGATGTAGTATACAAAAAAAATTGGAGGCTATGAAAGCATCTTTGTAGAACCTTGGCTTTATGGAAAATTCAGGAGTTGGAAATTCTGCACACATGGGGACTGATACATCCCTCTTTCAAGTAACAGCCGCTGAATGTTCTTTGCCTTCTGTGGGTCTACGCTCCCACCTGCAGCAGTAGTTAAGAGTGGGAACCTCTGGTGTAGGGCATTGCTTACCAATAAGGCTCTCCCATCTATATAGGTTTTTTTGTTTCTAAATGTTTCTAAATGTTCTTTTGTTTCTAAAAGTTGAGATACTCTTCAATATTTTTCCTGGCTTATTATTTCATTAATCAATATGCCTTTTCTTTTCATAACTAGGAGAGAGATCACTGGAAGTCATGCAGGAATGTAGTTTTCTGGAAGTGTAAGTTATGGATGGTTATAACTACAATTTTTTTAGTACTCTTCCTGGTCATTCTCATCAGCATATTTCTTTATTCTAGTAAGTATATCACTCTTGGTTCATCCTCTAATACAGACGTATAATGTGTGCGGTCTCATATAACACAAATTGAACAGCAGCATCCTTTAAACTCCTCCTATAAACTGCTGAAGGGACTGGGATGCCAGCTGCAGAGGGTGATGTGTTAAGTGCTGGATGTGAATGCCTTTATTTTAGCAGGCAGAAACCAACTCATAACCTTATCAGATGGCAATCCCAGTTTGTAGCTAAGTGAGAAAATGTTATAAGAACAGAGTCGGGGATGAGTGCAACGGATCATTTATGTCCCCTTGTGTGGTGTCAGTGCCTGTCAGGCTCACAAAGCAACTGACTTTTGCTAATGGGGGTAGGTGATTGACCTCCATGTGCTGTCACTTTTCTTCAGTTGACTTGTGCTTTCTTTCTGTCACTCTCAGTCAGTCATTACCTAGGAAATTTGTGAAAAAGCCACCCTGGAGCAAGACAAAAGTTTTTTTTTTTTTTCAATTCTTCTGTTAACTGGAACTTTTTCCTCCTCCTTCTATCTCCTTTTGAATACTAGATGTTTACACAGATGAGGATGACTATTGGGATCCTAATGCAATACTAAATAGTGAAAATTTTCGCAATTTTTCGGGAACATTGGAGTTAATATGTGGTCTCCCACACCTTTTCTCTGAAGACATTACTAAGAGGGTACGTGTTGATGTGGTTGTCGGCAAAGCTGATTCTGCTTGTAACATAGATTCAGTGTTTTCTCTTTTAAGAAGTTTCTGTTTCTGTGTAGCAACATCTGCAAGTCCACAAAAAAATTCTCTGTTGTACTTTTTCTAATACAACTTTAAGTCCTGATCTAGAAAAAAAGAATTGTCTGCTTTTAAAGCACACAAGCAGTTTCTACTGATTAAAAAAACAAAAACAAAGGGCCTGATTTCCCAAGTTTGAGTAATGATTAGAACATAGTCTTCACCTTTTTTAGAATCCTCGAATAATATAGGTTAGAAGGGGCTTGTGAATGTCATCTAAACCCAGTGCTGGCCACAAATCCTGTGTGCTGCCTTCTTCTATAAGTACATGATGACAGCCTGGGTTTATAACTGCCATTTCCGTTGAGCTATCACAGCCCTGAGTTACAGCTGAAATAAGCTCAACAGGTGTGGCAGTGCTGATTTAGACTTACTGTGGAAAGGAGGTCTTCGTAGAGACACCCTTCCTCTACTAAGTAAGAGTAGAAGGGCTTTTTGGTACTAACAAAAAGTCAAGTCAAAAGACACAAATTGCACATGGTAACATGAGCGCATACTTGTAGTTCATCCTGAAAGCCCCCATTGTGTTAAGGTAATATAGTAGTCACTCAAACACACAGACTAACTTGTCTGTCAAGCTTAAAGGGATTTTCCAGGGCAGATATTTGCTGATATTTGACCTTCAGCACCTGTGTTTATGTCCATTAAAACACCTTGTAAGAATTATTCCTGTACTTCCTTTTATGGGAAAAAGAGAGAGTGAATGGAGAAAATATTTTTTTCTTTTCTTTTTTCTCTCCAAGTTAACAGATGTCTACAGTTCATCTCCAGCTCTAGGACGATACTTTAGGTCAGCTCAGGTGGTTTATTTCAGGTAAGCAATTTCTATAACCAAAATTATCTGAAAATTCCAGGCTTTTGCTGAGACGTATCTGCCTATGGAAATATGCACAACATTTAAATCTGTGAAAAATAGGTTGTTTGGGGAAAAGTTACATACATAGGTAAAGATATCTGTCAAAGGATCCTCTTTAAATGTTTAAATGTCAGGTGCTGCTAATAGGGACAAGTGGGACTGGAAAGATCAGTGTGGTCCTGCCATGGAGAGATAGCAGAGAAGCAAGGGAAGGTGGTCAGAGAGCTTTCCCACAGACTTCTGAAAAAACACTGATACAAAATGGATTAGAAAGACAGGAGAAAATCAAGGGAAGTAGATTTGAAAAGTCCCAAGGCCCTTAAGAGAGCAAGGACAGAGGAAGAGCTCTCTTGGGCTGCAGCAAGTGGCAGTTCTGAGGGCACTGAGGGAATGGGCTCCCCTGCCTGGCCGTCTTGGTCATGCTATCTCTATTCAATGGATAAGCTATAGCTCGTCAGTCTTATGGGTAAGAATCGTGATTTAGACCACCAAGTACAAAGCTGTAGTTCTGCATACATATTGACTAACTGATCTCTCATTCTCTCTCTCTGTCCCCTCTGCCTTTGTCTCTCTCTCTCTCTGTGTCTCTCTGCATTCTATGTGTCTCCTTCTCCTCCAACCAACTACCCTTCTGATGTTTAAAATTCTGTGAGTACAAAATGTAACTGTTGAATTGTAGTCAGTAGATTTGATAGACCACAAAAAATTACATCTCCAGAGATGGACTCCAGTTCAGTGGTTTACGTAACCCACTCCAGAGCAGAGTTAGCAGCACAGCTGGGTGGCCCCAGGTACTGCTAGCAGTAGAACAAACCTTTCTGCAGGTTCTCAGCTAACCTATGCATGAGATAATGCAACACTTCTTCTTATTGTTATGTACATGTGAAGCATGGGTGCTGAAAACCTCACCCCTTTAGGACACAGTCCTTTTGTGTCTGTGAAGGCATGTCTCAGGTTGGCCCCAGGTATGTGCCCAGTTTCTGTTAACATCAAGGGCTGTTCTGAGATGGGATTGGGATGAGAAAGCTGGAATCTTTGATGGCAGATTTTTTATAATGCTTTTCTTTGGAACAAGTTTTTTAAAAAATCCATGCCAACATTGATATGAAAAGAAGTCTTCTCACCAAAAAAACGAGGTGCAGCTTAAAGGCATACATACTTTGTTTGTTTTTCAGTAATGAAAGCTCCACTGTATTTTATCAGCTAGAGTTTTCTGTACCACCATCAACAGAGGGTTTTGTGGAAAACACAATGAACCCAGACTTTATAAGGAACATTTTACGTCAAAATATTTATGATGAAGACGATACTTTTAATTCCGGGACATCCGAATGTAATGGGTTAAGGCTTGACCCAACGTCTCTCACATTAACATGTAAGTGCTGTACATTAAAGAGTTTCTTAAAGAGCAGAAGTATTTACTTGGAAGGAGAAAAATCTTTCTGGAAAGATGTTGAGATATATTAGTAAATATATTTTGTACAAGAGTGTTAAGAAAATTGTAAAATATTCAATTTTCAAGGAAGTTTTGCTTATAACCTAAGATTCACTGTCTGGTCCTCTGATGAGAAAGCGAGTAGTGATGAGACTGGTTAGCTACAGAATCCAACAAAATATTTTGGATCTCCTGTTGCATTCTGTGCGTACAAAGAAAATCTCCTCATATGTGTATGTACCATAATAGGAAGCCAAATAATTAAAAATGTTTCTCCTCATAGTGTATTTATAGTTGAATGCTTGTAAAATAAATTTTAATCCAAGTAAAACAGGATAAGTAATTTGGGAGTGAACTTCTGGTTCTTTCACAGTCAAGGATGAAAAAGCCTCCCGAATTTTGTCTTTTCAGAGGTTTTTTTAAAAACTTATTTGGACAGCGATATGTCTTAAAGGAACCAAATATTCAGTCTTCTAGGCTTTCTAGGTAGTGATTACAACGAGTACCGGTGACTAGGTAGTGATTCCAGTGGATTTAGGTCTGTCATGATTGAAATGTCAGTATAGAAGTCCTATGAGCTTTGTAGTTTTACTGAAAACAAGGAGCATGGAGCTGCTTCCCTCCCATCAACAATTTACTGAGTCATACCTATATACTTTCAGAATAATGCTACTCTAACACATCACAATAGAGTGTATGTAAGTAAGATTTGTGATTAGCTCATTGACTTTTTACTTGGTGCTCTTATCAAGGCACATGAGAACAATAAGTCATGAGTTCAGATTCTCAGTATTGTTCCTTATACATTGACTGAATTCATAGAAAAAGCAGTCTAAAAGGGACAGAAAAGAATATGCTGAAATATCCAACTAAATTTTTATTTTAATGTTAATAATGTACTGTTTTAACTTTCAGAGAAATGATGGAAAGACTCCTCATCTTCCTCTCTGCCTAGAAGAGATGAGCTTCTCCTCATCCTCAGGGCAGGCTGCTGTTCATTAGGTAGAAACTATTCTAAAGATGTTGTCCTGTAAATACTGTTTGTGATGTAATCTTGTAAAAGGAAAATGTGGTATATTTATAACAGTATTGTACTCCTAAAACACCACTACCTCCTTCTTTATTGTTGTCCTGATATCTCAATAACCCGTTTCACTCTTGTGAAAATCATGTATCTTATCTGATGCATGCTCTGTTGACTTTGAAAACTCTTCTTTGTCCTGCCTTACGATTAAAACTGGATTCACTGCAAGAGCTTTAAAAACAGTCTTGGACACAGCTCCTTTCTTCTTCTCTTGGTTTATCCAAAATTATCTGCACAGCTTCCTCCTTAGTCCTCACGTCCACCCATACCCATGTCTGTTACTTTTTTCCTTGTTAACTTCATACACCATGTCTCCCCATTGTTCTAACTTCATAGAACTGCAAGAAAACGTAAATACCCTCTCTATTTTCTTTAATTACAAGCAAGGCTTTTGCACTCATTTCTTAAGTAAGCTTCAGCTCTCATCATTCCCTTCTTCATCTTACAGTCTTCCTGGATAAGGTGGTATCTGCTTTATTTTTCTCTTCTGTGATGTGAAATAGAAATGAAGGAAGAAACATGTCTTGTTTGCTCACACATCTGAATGCCACAGGAATCTTTCAAGGGTCAGACTAGTTGTATGCTTTAAAGATTATCTATTGATAGTAGTGAATAGAAGGCTATTTGACGCACATTTGTAAATTCAAAGAGAAACTAGTCTATACCCTTAATTACTAACCTTGTCCCAGCAGTTTGGGATCAAAATTAACAGATGCAAGATACTTGCCCTAATAAGGCAGCAAATAGTTTCTGTTGACAAGGGATCAGATAAGATGGACAAATGCCAAGAAGAAGGTGCTGAAGCAGAGCGTGTAAGTCAGTGTGGCATGTGAGCTATAGCCAGGAACTGGCTATAACATGAAAATTGAAAATTTAGCACAACTTTACACAGAATAGAACAGATTTACTACCATGTTACTGAAGTATAGCTTCTTGTAATTTGTTTATGTCAGTATAAACATTAGTACTGTTGGATAGACAAATTTATTTTAAGAAACCTTTTGTATTGTAGGGAATATCTTATGGAAAATAGTGTTTCTCTTTTTCTAATATTAGTTTATTTAAGGAGTAATATGACAATTTTACTGTGCATTAAATTATTTATTTTTACTCTTAAAGTGGTTGCTGTCATTTTTCAGCAGCTCCAGTCTTTCAGTTGTTTGGGTTGGACAATAAACCTCAGAATTCTAGATGCTGAGAGCTGTATGGAGCATCTGTCTGACACAGCCATACACTCAGTTTTAACCAAGCTTGGGAAACAGCCTGAACCAATTCAGTAGTTTACAGGGCTCTCATATTTGTGGTTAATTCTGACCCTGTCTTGATTTGTAAGACGTGGTGTTGGCTGTAAGAACCATAATTTCTCTTCATGCAATGTTCTGTGAAGCATAGAACTAGAAGTGCTATTGCTTCGGATTCTTACATTGGGGAAGGATAGAATTCATGGTTTCTATCATTTGTCCCAAAAGCAGCAGACTATGAAAATACCAGCAATGAAGAAATAGATTGCCTTTGAGATGCTCCTGATCTTATTGTTCTTACAAAGATGACCGAACCTGCCCTTGAACCCATCTTGATTCTGTTTCTAAGAACTGAAAAATAGTATAGTGATTATGCTTCTTTATGCTGATACTCCTATGTGGATCAAGAGTCAACAGAAAAAAGGAGCTAAGCTTTCCGGTATTTTTGCAGCCATCCGCCTCTGCCCCAGTACATTTACCCCAGCAATTCACAGGAATGAGGGAGGTGGAGTTGTATCAAGATGTCACTATTCTCAAGAGAAAATGTCCAACTTTACCAAGTCAAGCTTTGAGCTTTCATTGAAGGAAATACAGTGTGGGTAATACTTTAAGAACCGAAGCAACGGTGTTAAAAATGAAAAGATAGTTCTCATAATTCAGCTCTAAGAGCCCTTTAAAATCCCATGGCCGGTGGTCATCCATGTAGCAGCAGCAGCCAGTACAAATTTTGATTTACAAGTTTAGATTCAGCTATCTGTCAGTGCAGTGGTACCTGTAGAGTGCTGCTTGCACCATGCTAGCAGTGTGTCTGTCCGCTACTGCATGCGACTGTTCACACAGGGGGACTGCCCCCAGCACTGAAACCGCAGGATAGAATCGCAACGGCTCTACACCATAAAGCCACGGCTGCAGCCTGCAATCGCATACAAAGGAAGATTTTAAATCAGGGAAACTGTTCTCAATTTTATTACAAAAATGGAGGGAGTGAAAAAACATGCTTAAGAAAGAACACAGGCACGTAAACACTTTGTGAGCTCTGGTGGACAGTTGAATAATGGTTTTTGGTCTGTTGTGCATGTCCAGAAAAGCTGCCTGCAGAGGGGCAATGGGTTGTGAGGAGGTTATATTCTGGAATTGCAGAGAACCAAAGTGGAGACTCCAGCAGGAGTGAACTGGAAGCCCTGTGTCACGGAGGCAACACGAGGGAATCTTCTACTGAGATGTGTGTGGTTACCACCCGTGCAGAGTCTTTTCATAGTTTTCTAAGCGGCTGGAATTTTTATTTTGCATGCAGCTTGTAGCCTTTTTTTTTAATTTATTTAACTACACCTTCATTAAGACTTCTCTCTAAGGTAAGTAGTATTTCATTAAAGGGGTAGAGAGGGCAATTTGAGAAATGGGTTCTTTATTGTATAATGGTATATATCAGGCAGGACAGACTTTGGAAAAGAGTAAGTGCACCTAACGCAGGGTCTATTCTTTCATGTAAAAAACAAACCACTATCCCCCAAACAAAAAAACCCAACAACAGTGGGTGTTATTACTGCATTTTTTGAGATTTTTATCAGCAGACGCAGGGTCTATTCTTTCATGTAAAAAACAAACCACTATCCCCCAAACAAAAAAACCCAACAACAGTGGGTGTTATTACTGCATTTTTTGAGATTTTTATCAGCAGTTCTGTAGGACAACTTCTTAAAAAAAAAAAAAAAAAAAAAAAGGTCACTCTAAAAAGCCAGGAAAATGTGCAGGCTCAGTTGTACCTAATTTTCTATAGAGAAACATTATCTTACAATGGCAATTGTTACTGATTCCTTCTGGTTTAATTGTCAAGACCTGTACCCTGTCCATGTCTCTTTCTCGATCACCTTTTCATGGACAGATTTTTCTCATTGGAAACACCTGGCAGATGTGTGAGTAAGCTTGTTAATGAGAGAGATGTTTGTCTGAAGACCTGACAGCAGAGGTAGGGTGGTTAGCAAGGATGCATGCTGCTGGTTGAAACATTCGAGTAAAAGGGTGCCTTGGGAGCAGAAAGTGTCCCTTTGTAACTTATCAGGACGTCATCATATTCACTGTGCTCTTCAGTGCTGGTGATATCTTCCTTCCTCTTGGGCATGTTGACAAGTGCATATTCTGTCTGTTTATTGCTGTTAGCCATAGAGGCTTCATGTTTTCTGTTGTGGCTGATAGTAGAGTACCACAGTTCGCTGGAATTCATAGAATCTTTTTTAGCTAACTGTTCCTAAGAGGGAAGGAGAGAAAGAGAGAGACATAAGTTTCAATGTGATTATACCCTGAAGAAGTTTGCATTGTGAACAAATCTGGTATAGCCTATGTGCTCATGCAGTGGTATTGTCAAACGTAGGTAGTACAGAGAACTGTTTGTAAATTCACAGTCATTTTCTTACTGTACTGGCTGTGGCTGGACACCAGGAGCACCCAACAACATGTGCACACACATGTGTGGATGCAGGGTGGAGACCTGGCTCTTGTCCTGAGGTTGGCACTGCTTAGTGTAGCAGTAGGTTACCTGATAAAAAGCTCATCAACTCACACACAGGAGAGCACAGCAGCATAATTGCAGGTGGGGAGCCAGAATCATCCCTTGCCCTGGCTCCCCCCAGAGCTGTCCCAGGTTAAACATCACCCTAGTGAACCCAGAGTGACATCCAGCCAGTGAGTGAATGGGGGCAGATGGGTGTGGAGAGGGAGTTATTAAAGGTGTGGGACATCTTATCAGTGCATATGATGGGTGAGCACTTGAGGTTTGCACAAGACTTAATATGGGATATTTACAGGAGGACCTAAAGGGACTAGTCAGGGTGATTTGCAGAGTAAAAAGCACAGGTAAACAGAGGAATAAAGGGAGGGCTAGGGGAGTCTTGGTTAGCTGGCAGAGAGACCGTAGGGTCTGGGATTTCACTAAGATCCCAGGCATGCGTGCACCGGTATCTGCACAGGAGACACAGTGTTCTGGAAGACACCTTGGCCTCATGGGAGATGCAGCAATGGCTAATCCTCTTCCTGGCAGCCCTCATCTAAGGCTCTTGAAAATAGAGGGAGGAGAAGGAAGAGCTCTTAACGAAGGAGGAGGTAAGGTTGCGTGGGTAAATGCCTTCCCAACTCTGTTTAGACTTGTCTCTCCCTTTGCCTCTTGAAGTGGTTTGGTAACGGGTTGTGGGTGATTGTACACCTAAATAGCTAGCAGGATGATTCATTAAATCTAAAGCAACGATGTGAACTAAGTACTTGTAGCCAGAAGTTTTGCCCTGATGCTCTTAATTTGAGCCCACTGGGTAATAAAGCCAATACAGGCTTTATGGTGATATCCTCTATTGTCTGCAGTAGTAAAGGTATTTTAAGTGGGTGTTGCTGAGATCATGCTGACATTTGTAGCTACCTTTCATACTCTGTAAGTGGAACAGAGGTATCTGCTCCACAGGTTAATAAACCCAAAAGGTTCTCTTCTGTTTTTCAAACCTAGAAGTTAGAAAGAGTTGTTAGAACATAATTCCTGCAGAATTCGTCTCAGATTTCCCCTGCTTAAATAATTTTGCCTGGTTCAATTCTACTTGGTGCGAAAGATCTCCTGACCGTGAGGACATTTCACTGAAAATAATTCCTGAGTTTTGATTTGAGGCTTTGTAAACTTTTGAGCTTTAGAAATTCGAGGAGTTTTAAGCAGCAGAGCAATCAGGGCAGACTTGCTTAAGAAAAAGAATTCTCTACCTATCTACAGGGGCATAGCTCTCTCCTCCCCTCGTCACTATTGCAAGGAATTGAGAAGGTACCAGTATTTCTCCTAACGTGTCTGTGAAATAAGAACCAGTAGGCTCTTGATTTTCATAAGTGACTGGCTCCAAACCCACAGAGTGAAATCTCGAGCATCTCTTGTCCCTTCCAGCATATAGGTCTACTCAAGATTGCTCATAGTCACATTTTCCAGAATGTTTTCATTCTACAAGTTTTGAAAAGCTGTTATCATCAACTGCTTATTAGTGGAGACACTGAAGTGTGGGTGTGGAGTGATTTGTCCCACACACTGATGGTGTAGGAAGAGCAAGCTTGAAGACTCTTGAGTTTTCATTTGAGTCTTTCATTATTCACAGGCCAAGTTTAATACTCGGAAGGGGTGTCTCTCCCATTGCACTAACAACCCTCCCAGAACTGTCTTCAAACCACACTCTGGGGCTTTTACTTGTGACAGCAAAATCTCTCAAAACTAGACAGCTACTTAGCAGGTTCCCCATTACAGTTCCACCCCCTTCTCTTCCCCCACTGTCCACCCCACGCTCACATATACAAACAATGAGTTCATTTAATCACACCCTTTCTGTCATCTTGCCCACTTTCTTCAAAATTTTCTGCTAAACACCCACACGCCTGCCGGGCACCAACTTTTGCTTTACTGATGTCATCTTTAAAAAAAAAACAAAACAAACCACCGAACAGCGAGGCTGGGCTTCTAAAAGGCAGCGCTTTGTTTGGTGGTACATAGGGCTTCTGGTCATCATTTTTCATTAGTGACTCAAGAGACCACTCACCCTCTGCTGAAATGAACTATTTACAAAGCAGAGGTAACAAAGCACAGACACTCAGCTGCTGCCTCTCAGAGCTCAGCATAGCAACATAGCGCAGTAAAACAGGTACACAAGACCATGAGGTGCATCAGTTCAGTGCTGCTGAGTGCCTGCTCCCCCAACCCTGCCCCCAGGACAATGAGTTTGGGCAGAGGAGCAGGACATGCACCAAGTTACATAGTTACCCCTTAAACTACCTTGGGGTGCACTACCACAGCTACTGAATCTAACCCCAAAGCAGGAAGATGGACTGGGCAATGGGTTTATCATGCCAGTATTTCCCGCATGTCCTCCCCTGCAGTGCAACCGTTTTCTCCATTCTGGTTTATAAGAAACTACATGTTCAAATGTTCAGTGCATGTTTTTGTTGTGGGGGGGGGTTTGCTGGGTTTTTTTCCCCCCCTCATTTGCTTCCTTCTAGAGGCAGTGGGACACTGGAAAGGGAAACTTTATTCTGTTCCAGTAGAGACTTACCCATTCATTGAATCATCTGCTATTTTTTTTACAGTGGAAAGGTTAACCGAATTCTTTAAGCCTCCAATTAAGAAATCACCATTCATCTTTCAACTGAAGACTACTTTTATTACTTTTTTTACTCAAAGTGGTTGGCAATAGTCCAGTTAATTGGCTTTTTGTTAGAAGACCTCATGCTGAAATAAACTATTTGTGGAAACATGTAAGATTTGATGAAACTGTAAAGAAGAGAGGTTACCCTGGCTGCCAGAAAGCTGAGGTGAGAACGGAAGGAGGAGGAGGACAGAGAAGTATACCTAGAGTCATAAGTTGTCCAGGAGCAGGGGACTCTCATCTAAGACATGATCACGAGGTTCAACCACTTGAATTGTCTGATTCAGGCCAGGCAGCACTACACTCAGTCTCTGAAATTATGAATGATAGCTGCGGTCTGTTTGGCCACTGGCAGCCCAAGAGTGGGGCTGCATATCATTGTTATAGCTCAGGTACATACATTTATTTTGTACGTTGGCTTAAACTGTTTTTCGGCCCTGATTATGGACTTTTGTCTCCCCTGAGGGAATGTGATGGACCCCTTGTCATTCTGATACGTGGATGTTTTGGACTTAATTGCCCCAGGGAGCAGCAAAAACATTCACTTTTAGTCATTACCTTGATGATACTTGGCGAATAGCTGCAGGTCTGCGCTGAGGAAAGAGGAAGAAAACACATGTGATTTTAATTCTTTGGTGTAGCAACAGGACAGAAGGACTTCCTGCAGCACGTGATTTACTCAGACTTAGCTACAGACTGAGAACAGGCTGTTCAAAAGTGTGAACTAGTGTGGCATTAGTTGGAGATAGGGTGGAATCTCTGAGGGCTAAATAAATCTGATGACTTTTCAAGCTTTAGCTTTTTTGTCTAATTTAGCACATGCTTATGCAGCACTGCTCATCGACCTTAATAGAAACTAGACATGCAAACTTTTGGGGGTATTTTTGAGGTTTTTTTTTTTTACCTTAACCGAAATCAGTCTTACACGTGTTTCTTAGAAATTACCATTCTTGCTTGCTTGCTTTCTGACTGTATATCACCTTTACGGTCTTTGTATCCTTAATTCTGCCAGAGATGGCTGTCTCGGCACCGGGTCACAGAGGCACTATGAGATGTGCCACAGACCTGAGTGTGCACCGGGTGTCTGTGCACTCGGGCTTGAGCTTTCCTGGAAATTAGTCTTTCTGTCCCGTAAGCATCTAAATGGCAGAGGGTTGTTGCTTGCATTGTCCTTTCTCATGGCTTTATTTTCATCTGCCTGGCTGGTTCTTGTTATGAGGTTGATTGAACTATTGGTTGCTCTTGTAAAATTTGAGCTGAGCTTTCATTTTTGCTTAAGATATGTTTTTTTAAGCATACTTGTTTTGCAGCCTGACTGAAGGAAAGACATCACTCTCTCAATATTGTGTTAAAGCTGCCATCTTGGAGAACTTGCAGTGTTTTCAAACATTGCTGGGCTGCCTTGACACTGCCATGAAATTGCCAATGTACGTGACTAGCAAGAAGCTGATCCTCTCTAAGCAAATACTGCAGCGTGTGAAAGTGGTTAAAGTATTACACCATCCATACATGATATGATGTATCACTTTTCACTGACGGAAAACGTATCAGTCCGAATTGAAACCAAGATCTTGAGTTTCACTTGAACACACGTGATCCTGGCTACTACTTGAGTCTTCCTGATTTGCATATTTAATGTGTAGAAACTATTTTATTAGGAGAATACGTCATACCGATGTCTTTTAGAAAAAGTCCTAAACTCTCCTTGTGTATGGGGAGCAGGAACTTCCATGTGACAAAATACAGGTCATGCTGTGCTGGCAACCCCCTTCCTCCTGCAGCCCTCCACCTTGTTTGCAGGGGATGAAGCAGGGGCATAGCAGAGTTGCCCCGCAGAGTGGGTGCTCCCCCACTGTGGTTTGGGTGCTTGCAAGCCTGCAGGCCCAGCTGTGATGGACGAAGGCTGAGTTTGCCATTGTAAGAGGCAGCTGCAAGGCAGTGACCAAGGCACACATGGTTTAGGAGGCTGGAGGGGATGGCTGCCCCCTCACACTGCCTTTTCCGGGATAAAAAAATCCCAAAGAGGCCCCAAAAAATCCAGCACAGTATGGCAGCAAGGGGCATGTACCCTCCACTGAATGCAAGGAGATTTCCTCCCACTGGGGTGCAAAATGCCTTGCTATGGCTGCTACCCACAGCTGTGCCTGTGCTCACCTACTTCTTCGGTAGCAATGCTGGGTGCTGGCAGATGGCTCTCCCACACCCCCACCCATGTTCCACCACACAACCTCCGGGGTGCTCAAGGAGCCTCTTTACTTACTTTCCTTGTGGGAGTATCTTTTTCTTCTAACGGGGAAGCGCACTTTCCACCTAGGTTATGGAAATAAGGTGGGCAGGTTAGGTCTGGTGCTGGTTAGTCCTTGCTCCCCATGACAACCCCTGGGCACCCACAGTTGTGTAGGGAGACCATTCCACTAGCTTTTTGGACAGGTGACTTTATGCAGCTTCTCCAAGCCCTGCTCTGGGAGCTGCAGGAGCAGGGCCTGCCCCAGGGGAGGAAAGGCACAAATCACAGGCCCACAGATGGAGGGGTGGCAGGAACAAGCTGGCAGCTGATGGTAGGTGCTAGGGCATTCAGCTGTTACTGTGAAGTACAGCCTCTGTGCCACCGGTGACCCGGGCAGTAGCTCAGCAAGGTTTGTGATTTTGAGGAGCAATTTAATATGGCTTGTGCATATTAAATACCTCCAGATGGGTGAGTAGGGAGTAAATATTGGGAAGAGACAGGAGAGAACTAGCGCCATTCCCCTAAGTTATTCACATCAATCTCATCTCTGGCATGTCTCAGTCAAAATGAAAAGGAAAGGAATAGAAAGACAGTGATTGTGTAACGTGAACTACAAACCCACTGGTGAGTGCAAGGCTAGCAGACAGGCTGGTTCCTGACACATCTAATCTCCAGCAGCTGAAATAATCTTTGCCGTCTCAAGCAGAAGACTATACTTCCAAGTTTAAGTACTCAAATTATTCAGCAAATTTAAGATCCTTGAAAGTACATCCAGGTTGCTGTTTCCAAGCTTTTTGGTAATAAATGTTAGGCTCACTGAAGCATGCTCTATTAGTCAGATTTAATAATTTTGTGCCTGTAAAATGCCTGTAGAGTAATTTACAGATATTTCACAATGTGGTATTAGTATTTATATGTTAGATTTACATACACAACAAAAAAGTACTAGGGGACTGTAAAGCTGCTGAGTCATACGCAGTTGGGCCCAACTTGCCGGTAGACGCGCGTTATGAGTCAGTCTCCAATTGTGTATTTGCATATGCTTTTTCTGTCCCAAGACTGGATGTAAACATCCCTGTTCTTTGTTGCTGTTTTACTTCTCTTAGGTCTTATTTCTCTTATATACTACCTAAGTTTGGCTATTTGGTGAAATAATTTCTTTTTGCACATGCCCCTGTTGTTCTTATCACAGTAAAGTACTGCAAATATTAGTGAACTTCCCGAATTTCTGCTTAGTAGCAGAATTTAGATCACTTTTATTGCAGCTGAGTATACAGATAAAGCTAATTCTACCTTGTTCCAGGTTGCCTACCTGGTTTTCCTTGAATCGTATATAGAGTTTTGACTATACAGAGCATAAACTCCTCTTGCTTATTTGGAGATGCTAGTATGAATGTTTCGTATAACTTGGTTCTAAAAGTCCTATGAGATAAATTCAGAATAAAATATGTTCGTATACGTCTCCTGTAAAGAAAGGCTGAGAGAGTTGGGGTTCAGTCTAGCAAAGAGAAGGCTCTGGGGAGACCTTACTATGATCTTTCAGTGCTTAAGTGGGGCTTATAATAAAGATGGGGACAGTCTTTTCAGCAAGGCCTGTTGCAACAGGACAAGGGGTGATGGTTTAAAACTGAAAGAGGGGAGATTTAGACTAGATATAAGGAAGAAAGTTTTTACAAAGAGGGTGGTGAAATGCTGGCACAGTTTGCCAAGAGGTGGTAGAAGCCCGATCTGTGGAGACATTCAAGGTCAGGTTGTATGGGGCTCTGAGCAATCTGATATAGTTGGAGATGTCCCTGCTTACTGCAGGGGGGTTGAACTAGATGACCTTAAAGGTCCCTTCCAACCAAAACCATTCTATGATTCTACAGTTTCACTTTGCTGTTTTGCAGAGCAGCTGCATGAGCTGTTGTACAGTCTCCAGAGGCTGTCGCTCTCGGGAAGTGGTCAAGCCAAATATAGAAGTGCCACTAAAAAGTAAGCTCTCCAAATAGAAGACATGAAGTGGAAGACTTGGGGATATATACAAAGAAGAGAAAAGGATCAAGAAATTAAATAGAGGAGGCAGTGCGGTCTATGGATAAATGGTGGAGTCTGAAATAATTCATCTCCCAGTTATGGAATTTTCTCTCAGCAGCTTCAGTATTAGGCCACCAGCTATTAAAAGCTTGAATTTGTCTTAAGTCTGCTTTGTACACCTGAAACTAAGGTTGCCTTCAGTCCAAGCTTACTTCAGAACTGATCTGCCAAAGGGCCAAGAGGCAACGTGGTGGATTCTCTTTCTGTCCCCAAAGGGCAGAGATAATGGGGCACACTCACATCCACCAAGCCACCTTTATAAGGGGTGATGCGAGCCTTGCCTGCTTTCAGAAATATGACATTCCTCTGATCTGCTGTGGGACATGGCAGCACTAGCCTTCAGGAGGAAGAACTTCAGTGGAAAGCAGATGTAGCTGTTGTCTCCATGTAGCTTGGTCTCCCTCGACAAGAGGTTAGCAGTCCAGAAATAGCTGGACCTCTCTCCAGAAATATCTGGACCTCCAGAAATAGCCAGTTCCTGGCTCCTTAAACTGTGACACAAAACTGTCAAACCCTCAGAAAACAAACTTTTTGATCTAGTCAAAAAGGTGCCATCTTGCTCTGTGTCTGGCTGCTTGACAAAGAAAGTCCAACACCCCATTGCTTCAGTACGATGTAATTTCTGCTATCCCTGTAACTGCCTCCAAGCCCTCCTCCCTGGGACCCCACCAGCCACAGCTGGTCCTCGCCTATACATGGGCTGATTCACCTCAAACTGATGAACCTTGCCTGTCAGTCTCACCGGAACAATAATTTGGGGCTATTTCCTCCACTTGCTTGATGATTTTTGCAAGCCTTGACCCTAGACCCTCCCCCATCGACTTTGATTTTTTTCCATATCCATTTAAAGCTACTCAGGAGAGGTGCTGACAGCTGGATTGTGTGACTGCATGAGTCTCATTCCTTAGGAATTTGGGTTTATTACAGTATAAGCTCTGAATGCAGAACAAAATGCTTTGGGGAGGATGTTTGGAGGTGTATACATGCCTATTTACAAGGCAAGAAACAGGTGTGTTTTGGGAACCTTAGCATGATCAGCATGGATTTCATCCTGCAGCAGGACTAAGTGCCTTCAGGAACGCAGGATCAGTTTGGTGTGGATGAGCTGACTGTTATGACATACGTATAAATTCTGATGTTGTAAGCCGAACTTTTCCTTTAGCCTGACTCTGAGCCTGCCCTGTGCTGTGGAGCAGAGAAGCCCTTCCCAGCCAACCCTCAGCCTCTGCCTCTCATGCTGTCTAGTGAGCAGTGGTGGGGGACACAGGACCTCTGCAGCACCAAAGCCTTACAAGGATGCTGAGTCACTGCACAGGAATAACAGTTTTCCTGAAAAATAAAAAACCCCTCCTCATCATTTCTCCATTCCTCTGAACATCTGAAAGGCCTATGATTTTCCAGAAAGGCCCAGCTTTATCAGCAGTCAGGCAGCTATGATTAAGGAGTCACACGCTACACAAAACTCACAGCGAGCTGGCACTGCTGGAGTGAGATGGGTTGCAGTGATCTCTGATCTGAAAGGGCAGCTAGTTAATGCTCGCCCTGTATTACCTCTACTGGCAGAGGTTTGCTAGAGAAGAGTTTTTGAAAGTGAAGAAAACAGGGTGTCTGAGCACAGGCTGAGACACGGCACCATGTTGGTACCATTGGTTAGGGCAGTGGGACTTCTTCCTCTCCCCCTGATGGGGGATATGGGCTTCCCAGCCCTGTCGAGAATTTTTTCAAAAGCAGAAGTCCCATCTATAAGATAGGTAAGTAAGGCAGTGGGGATTTGGCAAGCTTGGAAGCTAAGAACTTGGGACTGAGACCCTACTGGCATGTGAGACATGGTGCAACAGGAAAAAGTGGATAAGGCGAAACTCTAAGTGTAGTTTTCTTGCCTGGAATCTGACAGCAGATGACAAGTACTCTCTGCTCCTTGTGTTCCTCACCTGTAACACCCTTTCTCTTTTCAGCAGGCTCCTGAGCATCAGTGCTCGGAGTCTACAGATGAAGTAACCTTCCTAAAAATCATTCCAAGGCATCACCATCCCAATACTCTTTGACATACTAAGAACTATGTTGTTCATCTTTATTAGCTTGCTAAATTACCTTTGTTTAATCAAAAAACTCCTCGTGGTACTTTACATGGTCCCTTAAAGCTGATTCATTGCATTTGTTCCTAGTTTTAATAAAATCCCTCTCTTAGCCCTCTTGTTTAGTAGTTAAATATAAAATGGTATTGAACCTACCTTTTTGTTGGTAAGCAGTTTCCCATCCTTCCACTGGTTCTCTGCACCCTTGGGCAGCCAGTTTTGGCGTGGTTTCCCTCTGGCTGAATTGTTTTCCGTACTGGCTATGTTACAGAGTGAAGCTCAGTGACAAAAAAGGCTCGTTATCTCTCACGCTGCAAGCGTATGCAGGACCCAGATATTGTGCACCTAAAAATAAAAGCCCAAAGCCTCCACCCCAGAGAAGCACTGATGAGTGGCAGTGGGAGAGGAAGAGAGGAGGAATGGGTGGCTGATGTGGCTTCCTGGGGTGCTGCGGCTGGCAAGGGTGTGCTGGTGCTAGTGGCCCCCATGAAGAGGCTACGAGGTTGCAGCACGGACTCCCTCCAGGATGCCTCAACTAAAATAGCAACTTAGGATGCTCTTGTCAAGAGGAAACCACATGCCTGGCCATCTTGTTCTTCTGAGAAATGGTGTGACAAACTGAATGGTAAAACCCAAACCCTTCAAACCCTGGTGAAGCACAGTGTTTGATACTGAAGCTTTCAAATGCAATCTCGTTTTGCTTCCTCCTCTCCCTTTTGTCTTTTCTAATTAATTTTTCTGCCTCCTGAGCTACAAGGAAGAAGAAAAATAAAAAAACCAGAAAAACAATTTGCAAGGCTGATGATTCAGGGGGTAAGTATGTTTTAATTCACACATTGTGGTTGCAATACAATTGAGATACAAGAAAAAAAATATCTCTGTAAGACTTCCGGTGTCCACAGCCACTTTATCAAAACACAGAGGTGAGAAGTGTCAGGTGGTTAACAGTTTCCCAATGTGTGCTGTCTCCCCCAGTTTGCAGATAGGTGTAACCTGCCACGAGCTAGGTGTCAGCTAAGCAGCCCCTCTTCTTTGTTTCTCTTTTGCACTTGCTAGGCAGTCCCATACCAGATTTCAGCAGCAGCAGCTGTGATTTGCAGTCTTTTACTGCAGACAACAGCAGTGTGGTAGTGGAGGAAGGAAACACCGTTTGGGAAGGGATCAAAGATCAGACATCTCAAAGTCAAATGACCAAGAATAAACACTGTGGCTGCCTACAAACCACCCTTGTGCACAAACATGACACTTTGTCTGAAACCCTGCCCGAATAAGCATCACCTGGTCCTACGGCACCCGTCCGCTGCTGACTGCAGGTCCTGCCACAGCCTACCCTGATGCAGTGACACAGGCTACAATGTGTGCTGGTAGGTACAGTTACTGTCTTTACCCCAGTACACTGCAGCGCTCCAAATCCAGCCAAGGGGTATGTACATTCCTTTTTTAATTTACTGGGAGCTAGAGAAACAATCCTAGTGCAGCAGAAAGGAAAGGAAGAGTGTGAATTACCAGGTTTTTCAAGCAGTTGTTGCAGAACTACCTTCTGTCCAATTTATTGCCAAACTTGCACTGCAGGGTTAGTGAGTGGACCTCACATCCCTGCCTGCCTTATGTTTAAAGTAATGAACCAAGTGCTGATGTTGGCTTGTCCCTGGAGAAAGAGAGGGAGAGTGGCCAGGAAGAGATACGCAGTAGTTGGATGTGGATGCAGACACACAAGCACTTGGGCTAGGAGGGTATCCCTAAATGCCTGGGATCCTTGCAACTTCAGGAGCTGTTCAGAGGAGAGGCAGAGCCTGGATGAAGCAGCCAGCATCCATGACTCTTTATCACCAGATAAGGGTTGATGTAAGCAATTTAAAGTCAATACATTTTTCCGGCCACAATAACCATATCTATCCTTTGCCTGGTTATTGCTAAGACTGAAGGTTTGATCCTTATTAAAAGGTGTTTGCTGTAGCAGCACCCAGGTTTTCAGGGTTGTTTGGAAAGGCTTTTGGAACATGACAGAAAATAAAATGTTTAAAACTGACAAGGACATTTCCTATGAATAGAAAATCAGCTAGGCTTGCAGTTCTTTTTTAAATCAGCTGCAGTTCTTTTTTAAATCAACTGCAATTCCTTCTGTCATCACTAAGCAGCAAAGTTCAGCTATGAGGACTTCAGTAAAAGCGTCCGCGAGCTTCCTTCTAAAGTTCTGTTTTAAAATTGTAACAGAGCTACGGCAAGAACACCAGCAAAGCCTGGAATTAATCTTTGCATCTGTGCATAGGTCAATCACACCTGCTAGGAGGCTTTGGTGCAAAAGGACAGCGTTCCAGCAAAACTTTAATGTTTATTTTAGTTTTGAAAGTTCTGAGGGACTGACAATCAGGAATTAAATGTTTGCTTGTGAATCTCCATGGCAGTTTTCCCCTCTGACTTGGTTGAAGGCCTTACTCCTCAGCCTATTTGTGTTGCTTAATAGCTGCAAAATGGTCTGGCAAACCCCAGGAGAACTGTTTTTCACTGATTTCACAGTTTGGTCCAGTAAGTATGATTTCTTCCAGAAATCTTACAGGAAATGCAACTATGAAAGTAACTCAAGGAAAGGAAAATGAGATGTGGTATTTCAAAGGAAGAAGACAATAGTATGAAGCAATCTCAGTTTCCAGAATGACGGGAATGAATTATTGAACCTTCTCGAAAGCACATCCAAAATGGGTCTTTAGAGGAATACTGATACTTGAGCTGTTTCTATTTTCAGATAATTAATTACCGCTTTGGAGAAAAACTGCTTATGTGTGAACATGTCTCAGAAATTTTTTTTTCAAGCTGTGATTTTGGCCTCTTGGTTTCCCTCAACCTATGTGCATTATTCAAGGTAATTTGTGCAGCAATTTGACTAAAAGATAACATCTTTAATGCAATCACTGTCACCAGCAGTTGCAAGAACTTGCAAAAATGTAAGCCACCAAACCAGAAAGCAGAAACACGAAATACAGTTTACCAGTACAATTTTGATTAGAAAATCAGGTCTTGCTGGCTGGTTGCCCCACCACACAAGGGTGTGAGCAACTCATGGGCTGAGGTTTTTTGTTGGTTTCAGTAACATGATCACATTTGGTAGAAAAAGAGAAACAGATATATAAAAATGACAAAGCAAAAAGGCACAAAACAATGACTCAAAATGGCTGTGTGAACTATTTTTTATGTAATCTCAGATAAGAGTTGAGAGGAAGGGGTGTGATTGCAGGATGGCAGCCCTGTATTTCCAAAAGATAGGGCAGAGGAAGGAGCATGGACCTGTGGAGGAACAAGAGGAAATGGAGAAAAGGGAAGACCAAGGCTCTGCTTTTTCCCTGAAGTAACATATGACCTAGGCTCTGAGTTGAGCTCTGGGCTTGCTCTGGTCTCCTTACCTGGAAAACCAGTCGTGTTACAGCAGCATCAGCAGCTCCTTGGTCTCCCCTTATTTACACATGGGGCATAGACCCCTAACTGGATCCTCTGAGTTACATGTTGGCGAAGTTTATACTTTTCCTTGCAGCATGACTGCTGACCTGAGCTCCTTTCCCTGAGCTCAGGTCAGGGCCAGGGTGACCTTTCCTTCTGCCCCTCACACACAGGTGCTCAGCCAGCTTAGAAATCTGGGCTTGTATTTATTAGTTGCAAATACATAAACTTACAGAAAAGGCACTTGTCAAAAACACAGCCTTGTGACATTCTACCCTTGTCTGTCTAGCAGCCCACCCGGGAAATCTTCAGTTTCTGGCTCTGATATTTGCAGTCACAACCACTGAAGTTATCCAGCTGAATGCTTGAGGGGAAGGATGTTTTTGCAGGGTGCCTCTTACCGTATGTGCAGGGAGGTGGAATGCCCCTAGAGTAAGAGAGAAGTATATAAAAAAAGGGAAGCTGCACTCCATGGACCAGTTGCTCTCTGGTCTCACTGAGAGCACAGCTAAGATGATGGTCGCTTGTCTGCTTCTCTCCAGCATCTGGACTGCAGTGTCAGGTAACTCCTTTGTTTGTCTGTCTGTCTGTACTGTTATTGTAATGGTGTTAGTGATCTTGGTGGCCCTGCCAGCTTGCTGTTGTGCTGCTGGGTGCCGTGGTCCACACCTGGCATCCTCTGGGATGAGCTCAGAGTTGACAGGGTACTTGTGGCACTGCACACGACTGCACTGCTCTTGTAAGGCTTCGGCATGTCACTGCTGGTTGTGTTGACAGCATCCTCTCCTTAATTTACCACAAATGCTTTTATAAGCTGCAGACAGATGCATGAATTTATCGCAATTTGCAAATCACAAATGAGGCAAATTTCCAAATGCTCTCAATGACCCATATGACTGAAGTTTGATTTCATCTTCTGGCGTGGCTGGGATTTGAGTCGGAGTATGGAACTGATTCACTTTAGCCAGGACAGAGTTATTTGTAGTGATGGACATGGTGCTTGTAAGTATCTGCTAAAGCCACTAAGAGCATGGCTGTGTTACATTTGGTTTTGTAATTGAAAATGATGTAGAAAAGGCTGAATTTGTTTCAAACTAGCTTCCATGGTCATGATCTGTATTCTGCCTATGGCACTACTGAGCTCTGAAAAGCAAAATGACTGGCACAGCTTCACAGCTGGCTTCTTGGTCTCTGACAAAGATCTGCCTGGCCATGGCCACAGCCATGGAGGAGGCAGAACCTGAGAGAGCTTTCTTGGGTGGGTTAGCCAAGTGTAACTCTGGGCACTTCAGGCAGCCTCACTCCTCTTTAAGATCTGCAAAGTTATTTCCCTTTCTTGTAAGCGGAATCGTATGCTCTCAGTGCTGTAACTGTCCCTGCTGATACCTTCGTTCCCGTGCTGATGTGACCAAATAAACTCTAAAAATTGTTATCATAAGAGGACTGTGGAGCTGAGCTGTCAAATCTGAGAGCATCCATTTTGCTTGCCTGTCCCCTTAATAGTTTTTCCATATGTGCCTGTGAATTGGAAGGAGACTGATTATTTATTTTTGTTTGTTTTCCCTGGAGACCTTTAATACCGTGGTGCTTTACTATGAAAGTTTTCTGTCCATGGGCCTTCAGCAGGGTCTCAACAGCTTCCCAGCTTCACGGCCTCAAGCCTGAGATAGGAGGAAGGATGCACTTTGTCTCTGTTCCTCCCTACTGTGATCTTTCCTTCTGGTGTTCTGTTCTCTTGTCAGTCTCTGACAAAGCGTGGATGCATGATACATAGTGATACACGTAATAATTTTTAGCAGCTTTACTGGTTTGCTTCTCTCTGTGCCTCAGGAGGGCTCAGAGAGCAGTAATACACTGATGGCCGTTTGGTTGTTTTCACAGCTGAAACTTTAGGGAACCTCTCAGTGTTAGCAGACAGAAATCAGTTGCTCCTGACACCAGAGCTGCCTTTCTCGGTAGCACTCTCTGCAGCACAAGTATCAGGCTGGCGAGATGCTTTGTGTGAGAGTTGTCGGGTCCAGCTAAACTCTCAGGGCAGTTCTTTTGAGCTGTTCTTCCACTTTTTCTCTGGATAAAGGGGCAGAATGAGCCTCCAGAGCTGTTCTGCTCAGGAGTGAGGGCAAGGGTCTGGGAAGGGCCTATGCTGGTGGTGGGTTGCAGAAAGGTGGTGATCAATGCTGAGTGCAGCACCTGCTTCTTTCCCAGGCTCTGTGCAGGTGATGCACCGGAAGGTCCAGTCAGTCCGGGCAGGAGAAAACATTACTTTTTCCTGCCAGTCAGTCACAAAAGAAGATGTGCTACAGGTGACCTGGCAGAAGGAGACTGACGGAGCTGAAGACAACATAGCAACTTACAGTATGATGAACGGCCAAAAGATAGCAAAGGGCTATGTTGGCCATGTGAGCTTTGCTCACAGTGAGTTACAAGCATCGGCCATCTCCCTTCATGGAGTCACCCTGCAAGATGAAGGATGCTACAAGTGCATATTCAACACATTTCCCTCAGGGGCTGTCACTGGCAGGATGTGTCTCAAGGTTTATGGTAAGTCGTTGTAATGGCATACAAGCTGAAATCTGAGGACCAAGTAATTTTCCCGTGAAAAACCTTCCCTGACCACTGGCCATTGATAAATTGCTGTGGGAAAGGCGGCTCAGCTTCCTCTCTGGCTCTCCCTCCCTCTCTGGATTAACCTCTGATGGGAAACCAGCATTCAACAGTTCTTTAATTTTCTTCCTCTGAAAGTCAACAACAGTGAGATCCAAAAGCTGACGTGTAACCCACAACTGCCTCCAAATATCCTTGGCTGTGTGTGCCAACAGATGGCCAGCCACAGCCATGAACCCTGCGGTCCCTTGTTTCCTTTCACTGCTGCTCTCGCCTCCTAAGCCTGGAAATCAGACGCTTTTTTCTTACTCTATCTTTGTTCTTACAAACATTCAAGGTATTCAAAAGGCAGAGAGGCATGTGCATGACCAGAGTATTTGGAAGCTGATTTTGAGGCTATAGTAAAAATTACAACAGTTAGGCTAGGCTCAGAAAGAGATTGAAAAAAAAAAAAAAAAGGGCTGAAATACGGCACAGCTCGTGGCCTTTGCCACAGGCATATCTTGTGCAAGTCAACATCAGTTAGTTTCAAGAAGAGAGCTAAAACAAATCATGAGTCAACGTGGCAACATTTGACACCTTCGTGTGAAATATGTGGCCTGCTGCTGGTGGCATGACCCCTGCAGAGCATTTTGTTTATCCTTAGAACCTTCTGCTGCCAAAAACATAGACGTGTATGCCCACACACATACCCACATGCCAGGAGTCCTCTGCATGGAAAAAAAAAGATGCCCCTGGCTTATAGGGGAAAGATGACTTAAGCAATAGAGGAAAGGCAGGGAGTGGAGGGGAAATACAAGGGAAAACCAAGCCTGGAACAAAAGCTCTTCTTCCTCTCTTGAGAAAGATCCTAGAGCAGAAAAGAGAAATTAGAAGAAATTTGCTCAATATTTCAGACATGAAGAGGAAAGTGTTCCTAAAGACATGCAGTAAATCTAAGCACAGATTTAGATTTGTTCTCTTTTCCTGTTTTGTTTGTTTGGTGTTTTATCCAAGTGGGTGGAAATATTTCCCCAAATCACCAGCCTTGTGGCTATGATTTATCTTTTAGCAGAGCACTATTTTAAAAAATATACATTTTCCTGCTGCCACAGACACTGCTGTGAGCATCTCTCCCTCTTTCTCAGATGAAAATGCATCAAGTGAGAAAGGTTTCACTTCTTTGTGGGCAGGCATGAGCTCACTGCTCCTGCTGCACCAGTGTGAGCTCGTGGGCCAATACCAGGGGCTGGCTCACAGGGGTTGTAGTGGCTTTATCTAACATGTCCTCAAGGGTCACCATGAATAAACTAAGTGTTTTGCACTATGATAGAAGACTTTGGTTCACATAAGGTGTATTTCATTAAAGCTAATTTATGTGACGGTACTTAAAAGCCAGTCTTACTCCCTTATTGCCCAACTCTTAACAATGGACAACTTGTCTGAACAAGCCCTGAGGACTCCCCAGGATGGAGTGTGAAGCCGTCAGGAATCTCCCAAGGCTGAGGGATTCAGGGCAAGGTGAGCAAGCCAGAGGTCATCAGCTGAAGATGAAATGCTGCCACGTCTTTAGCCTCAAAAAGGGGACTGCCAGGGACTTCACAAAGCTGGTAATTGCCCAGTTACAACAGCCTTTGCAAGAGGGGCTCTTCCAGGATGGGCCCAGTTGCTGCATGATGAGGGGAAGTGAAACTGCATGAGAACTGGATACAACACTGCAAAAAATGAAACAGGTATGACTGGAAGAAATAGCAAACCTGTCTGGCTGAAAATAGCAAACTCGAGAAGGAGGAGAGATTTCCTTCCCTATAGCAAAATGTATTTTGGAACAGATACGTTTCAAGTGTACTTGGTGGGTCTCTCTTGAAGAGCCTGCTCCCCTTCCCCCTCCATTTTGTTTTGGAAATATTTCACTGACCTTTTTTGCCAAAGAGGATGAGAACGAAACTCAGGAAGGGGATCAAGTGAGCAGGTACAGAGGGAGGAGGATGTGCCATTCAAGGATGAGCAAGGTTTGCTGAGTCACAGAATTGCCCGGGTATTTGCTGGGCCTTCTTTGGAGGCATTCTGCCTTCATCGTAAATGGCGTTATTCACCTAGAAGTCTTGAGCACAGTGCAGAAATTCCACTGGTATTTCTTAGACAGGGAAAATGAGGCATGGTGCTGCTGGTGAACACCCATACAGCTGGAAAAGGCTTTCTGTCATCATGAGGCACACTGTAACTCCTAAAATTTGTTATCAATCTCTCTGTCCACTTGACCACTGTCAAGCCTTTAAACATAAAAGGCACATCATGACCTGACAGTCCCCCTTTAATTACAGAAGGCCATGACAGATAATCAAAGCTGATGTACTCCACTAGAAAGTCACTTTTTCTAATACTTAAGAACGCTGTCATGGCTTGAATTTGGGAATGTTTGCATTACTGCATTGCAAGAGCTACTAAAGCAAGTACTAGTACACCATGTCTCTTGTGGATACTTTTGCACTGGAAACAAGCACTTTGGTGAAAGGCAAGAGAAGAAGTTAATTTAAGTGCATGCATCAAACATTAACAGTGGGCACAAGCTAACAAAGAGTGTAGCAGGACTTCACTGAAAAAGCAAGCACTTACAGGGTTTGACAGAGCGTCAATTACAGACACTTGCTAAGGGGAACCTCAACCCTACAGGATTTTTTTCAAGTGATAATCATTCTGTCAGGTCCAATGCAAGGAGAGAGGACTGCTTAGCCAGAAGGCGAGCAGATGTAGAATGTCAATGTTTCTGCCAAGGTAGCAGAGCAATTTTTCTCATCCTCTCTGGAAACACCTGTGACAGCTTTCCTTTTCTGCTTTTGGATGGTGCAGCCTAATATTTTAAGCTAATGTTGTGGGTGGATATGTTATTTTTATACATCCCGTGAGTGAAAGGAGAAGTTCAGAGATAACACAGTAATCAGAACATAAATTGTTTGTGACGTTTGTCTTTCATACATGGAAGATTTTGAGAAGTTCCAGTTGAAATCCCCCTACACAATTTTGTTGTTCTCAGATCAATACTGGTGGATTTCATCAACTCTGTGGGGCTTGAGTTTCTGTCTATGGGTGATGAAAAATATGAGAAATACCCACTTATTATTTTTCTAGGCAAGCAAAGCCATAGTAAATAAATGAGGTTTAGTCATTAGAGAAAAAAAAAAAGGTCATGCAAAACTGATGGTATACAATGTCTTGCTTCCACTTTCTGGCAGTTATGGCTTGGAGGATCCAGACAACACTGTGAGGTGCATAATGAATTTTACCAGGAGGTTATAGGCACCACTATGCATCTGGCACAAGCCTTTTCCCCCTTTCACGGGATCATTCGGTGTCTGCCGCACCTCATTCATATGCAGATCTTCATTTACATCACAAAAGGAAAAAGAATAGGTTTTTTGCTAAGAAAAATAAACCAATTTTTTTTTAATTTGCTCTTTTAAAACTGTGATCTCCGAATGACAGTGATATGTTTGGTAGTGTTGAGACAAAAATTAATTTCAGCATAAATATTATGCTGACCATTGTTATTTTTGTTATGTAAATATCAATATATACAGTAGGGAATACTACTAAATATAGTAATAGAACTTTTTTAATCAGAGGTCATTCATATTATTTCGGACTTGAATGAAGCTAAAACTGCCACTGCATTTAAATGGTTAAAAAAAAGTAATATTCTCTCAGAAACAGGGACCTAGATGTAGATGTGGTTGGAATTCTAGGCCATCAGCATGTGCGCTGAAGTAGAAGGCAGCCTGGTGAGCTGCCTAGAGGAACCTGTGGACTGCACTCTCAAAGGGAGCTACATGACTTTATAGATCTTGGGCTAAGCAAACTGAGCTAATTAGACTGGCTTTGAGCAGGAGCTTGGACTAGATGACCTCAAGAGTTCCTTTCTGACCTAAATTATGGCATGATTTTATGGCAGAGGAATAAATAGATGGTTTTTCACAAAGGATAGATATGCCCTTATGTGTTCAGATCTCCCCTGGAGTTGTACCCAGGTTGAAAGCAGATTCCTGCACTCTTCCCCCCTTTTTTTATTCCTTGCAAACACAGTTTGTGTAAATAGGAATCAAGAAGCAGGCTTCGTGCGAGTGACTAAGCATGAATAATGCCTTGTAGTTTACTCTTCTTGCTGACTAAGACTAAATGTGACAGCATCTGCAAATCTTCTAGGGTGAGAAAGAGTTCAGAGGAAATGAACATTAATGGTCTTTAATGAAGGTTTTGAGGGATCCTATGACATTCCTGAAAGCCAGCACTAGAAGGAAGAAAGTTGTACTAGCACAAAACCCACACAGGAGAAATCCCGTGGTGTAACCATGTACAAATTCACTATTACTGTCTTGCACACAAATGCATTTAGTCTTTTGATCCACGAGCTTACACATCTCAAACAGCAACAAATCTAATCCTGCAGGTACATTTAAGGGAAAAGAACAAGAATTTTGACTCACTGAAGCAGTTCAGCCCTTGCAGAGGGAGGAGTACATGTGGTTTCACTACCTGTTGGTTTTCACTTGTCTGTCATCACCACTTTTCTGTTGGGATTCTGTTGGGATTCTGTTGGGATTCTGTTCTGCAGTGCTGCCATTAATAACAATTAAAACACAGATGCTTCTACCCTCTTGTCCTTTGTTTTTGCCAAACTCTTCATTTCCAGTCTGCTGCCTGATCACTTTTGTGTTTATTTGTCACTGCTGGTGCTCTGGGGAGGGGGAGTCAAGATTAGATGCCAAGGTCATCTTCCACAAAAATGGTAACAGATGCTCTTTGCTCAAGTGTGAGCAGAAAGTAACAGATTTTGTCACTGTGTTCTACAGCCATATCGGAACCCAAAGTGGAGGCTAACCTTATACCCAGTTCAGACAAAGCTGAGGACTCTGAGAAAGAGGTGAGGATGAGCTGCTCAGCAACAGGGAAACCAGCTCCAAAAATCACATGGCGCCTTCCCAGCATCCTGCAGCAGAAACCAAGGGAATATCACATCAAGCTCAGCAACCAGACCGTGACTGTAATCAGCAATTTCACCCATGCCCACTCCAAAATCCTCCAGGAGCACCCCATCGCCTGTGTGATCCAACATCCCTCTCTAAACACGACCCTGGTCCTGCCCACAGACAGCCTGGTGGAAAGTGAGTATGTAACCCTGCTCCTGTCCTGGAGTGAGGAGAAGACCATGAAATGCCTCCTGGGGTAGATCAGGAAACAACTCAGAGCGCTGGGGGCAGATGGGGAAGGCACTTGGAAGAGCAGTCAGGGCTGGGCTTGAGACCGATGAGTGGGATGCCGGGGAGCATCCAGACACCCTGGGTGATAGTATACATTGTCTTACTGCTCATAAGGTCCCCTACATGCCATAACGTGCTCTAGTCTCCCTGCTTCGGCCAAGGACACACAGGGTTTCCCTGTCACACAGCTGGATGCACCAACAAGGTGTGCTGGCTTTGGGTAGCTCAGAGGGGCTGGGTGCTGCATGCTTGACCACAGCTTCAGACACTAGGCACAGGTCTGCTGGTGGTGCCACTTGTGTGAGTGTTGGCATGTGTTCCCAATGTCCCTGTCCACCCCTTCTCACCCCAGACATCAGCCAAGGGATGTCTGAAATGTTTTGGGGGTTGTTTTATTTTCTTCATGCACAAACTGAGCATCTGCTGCTTTCCCCACAGGTCCAGACAGCAGCGTGGTACCAGCTATTGCTATCGTAGTGGAGGTGCTGGTTTCCCTGGCTTCCCTCCTCCTTCTCGCCTGCCTCCTCTGCTGCTGCCTCAGGCACCTACGTGATCCAGAGAGAAACCCAGCCTGGTCATGCTGGGTAGGTCTGCCTTTTCCCAGGGTGCTGCAGGACTCACCCCCACCAGTCACGGGCCTTGACACTGGGACCTAGCTCTGCCTGGCTACCCCAGGGCTGGCTGCACACTGCCCAGCCCAGGCTGCACCCAGGTTGGAGAGTGACAAAGGGAATAGCCCCCAACCAGATGGCTGGGTAGCAGCACACCAGGAAGGCTAAACCCGAACATGCTCAGCCAGGGCCACAGGTGCCTGACACTGATGACAACAGAAAGCATTCACTTTCTCAATGACAAGACATGCTGTGGGAGAATCGTTGTTTTGCTACTATATTTATGCACAAAACAATTGTGCAAGCAGTAGCCATACCCTTGCACCATTCTTCTGCATCTCCTAAAATAACATCCCTCCAGCACGGGCAGTGGAACTTGTGGAGGAAGCTGCTTTGAGAACATGTACCTCAGTGAGGAAAGCCCAGGATGCCATGCTGTAGCAGGAACTGAGGTGCTGCTAGCTGTCCACCGAGGCCATCCTGACACAGAGGGTGAAGGATACAAGCTCGAGATGGGGGTAAACTGAGTGTCAAGAGGTATTGTTTCATAAAATCACAGCCCAGTTTTTTAGCGCTCCTCATGGGATGTGCCTAGAGCACGCACCCTGACTTTTGATGAGTGTTTTGGCAAAAAGAAGCAGAGGGAGAAAATGTAATGCATGTCTTCCACAGGTGCCATGCCTCTAGGTCTGAGCTGGATGCTGGGGGCATTGCAAGGGGAAAACTCTGGCTAATCCTCATACAGAGACACAAGCACCCATTTGGTAACAGAAATAGCCTGGACTTTTGCCTTTGCTCTTAAAACACCTGTATATTTTGAAGAATAAAAAAAAAAAAACCAAAGAACAATCTCTCTTCTATTAGGTCCTTCCTGCCTGTACCAAGGCCAAGAAGTGCGGGCATTACGGAGCTACAGGCAGGCACCCTTCCATACTGTCCCCCAGCCTCCGTGCACCACTGAACACCTGAGCAGCTTCCTGCCCTACACGTGCAAGAGAGAAATGTCTTACGATGGCGCCTCAGGCTTCCAAGCAAACCTGCTGTGACATGCTCCAAGAGAAATACAGAAAAGGACAATTTATAACAGCTATTTATTTATTTATTTACACTATAATACTCTATTTTGTAGAAAAAAGCTGTGAAGTAGTTATTTGTGACTCAGGATGGCTGCTTGGATCTGCTTAATGAAACTCATGGTTTGTGTTTCAAAGGTTTTGTTTATTCTTTACAATATTTTAACATTGAAAGCTCAAAGCCAGATGGGGGATTGTCTGAAACAGGGCGGGGTTTTCTAGGAGTGCTGGCCTGGGAGATGATGTTGATGGGCCAAAGAAGATCCCTGCCAGGAGCTGGAGTGCAGAAAAACCATGGAGCAGCTGCGATCTTCAGGTCTTGAACTTCTGCTCCCCAAAGGGCAAGAGAAACCAGGCCAAGACTATGGTCAGTATGAACTTATAACACAGGAACCAGGTGCTGCAGACTTCAAGCCAGGAGTCATCAGGCACAAGGAAGGTGCTAACTGTCTTCCACAAGCCTTTCCTAGATAGTAATGCAAAAGCAGAAAGCATGTAGAAGGCTTTCTCCTCCCATCTTCTTCTTCTGTGGTTTTCACAGCCCCCTTCTTAATTTCCCTAATCTGTCACAGCTGCCTTGCGTTTCCAGGTGTCCCACCGCCTACAGGAGGTAGTAGGGAAACAAAAGGGCAGCAGGAGGGGAGGGGTAGGAGCGTGTATGTCATGGTGTAGTGGCAGGCGAGTGCAGTGGGAAGCAGTGGGCTGGTAGGAGTGAGGATGTGGCCGCTGCACGTGGGCAAATATATGCCAGTACAGGGCAGTGTTACCTGCTGCAGAAATTCATTGCTTATAACCAGAGCAGATGTAAGCAGCTCTTCTGTAATTCTCTGAATCCCACCCTATACCTGTGAAATCTGTCCTTGTAGACCCAGGGAAGGAGCAATGAGCCCACCCAGCTTGTGTGGTCTTTTGGGCAGCATGAAGGGAGTCAGCGCAGGCTTTTTTCTCTCTTTCTGGCTTCCCGGAGTAAGTGCATGTCATCTGTTTTTTCCTCACCCACCTATTTCAAATATGCATCACAGATGAATCAGGATGACTTGCAGTTATAAAGCCAAGCAACCTAAAATGAAAGCAAGTGGGTGCTTTGAGAAGGAATAAAACTAGTCCTTGTCATAAAATGCCTTTTTGGGCTCCCTAATGCTTAGTAATACTGCAGCTGGTGATTGTGGGGAAAGGGGAACTGGCTGCAACAGTCACAATCAGGAATTTTTCACCTGAGTCTCATAATCAACAAAGGAGGAAGCTTCATTTTTCCCAGGCTTTCCTGCTATTGCAGCTTAATTTCCTTCTTCTCTGTGAGGGAAGGAGCAGGGGGAGAAGCTGGCTTTCCACCGAGTCGGTGGTGGCTTGTGGGGCACAGGATGTGGGTGAGGGGGCAAGGTTCAGCCCCTGGCACTCCTTCTGAACAGGCTGCAGAGTGTCAGCCCTTGCCATTCAGCAGAGTCCACACTTATGTTTCCAGAGGCAGTTGGAGAGGGGGTTTTGAGATTTGAAAGACAGTTTCCACTAATGTTTAAACTAATAGGTCTTTTCTTTAAAAAGATAAATTAGTCTCTCATGGAAACAGGGGTCTGGACACAGATAACGAGAACTTTCAGAGGGAAGGGAAAAAGTCACAAAAAGCTAGCAAGAAACCTTTATAAATCCAGGAAGATTGCAGAGATTGCTTATTATTTTCTACAAGGTGATCACCTGGAATGGGGGTAAGCGGGGTTTGGAGTCATGAAATTATCTGTTTATGTGTGGGATGGTATTTTGCTATTTTGCTGAATGTTGAATTGTGAAAAGCTTTTGTAGGTTTCGAGTACAATGGGACTAGAGACCAGTGAAAGGGAGCATGTGGTAGCTTACAAGCAAAACACTGTACAAGAAAGGAAGATGTTACTGATTTATTTGTCTTTCATGGTAGGTATCAGAACGAGAAAAGCAATTGGCCTCTGAAGGCAGAACACTTAAAACTGATACATGCATTTGCCTTCAAGCAATACAAGGCCAGCTACTAAAATGCCATGCTGTAAAATGCTATATGCTGGTGCTGAAGAGTTTGGCTTCACATAGCAATGAAATTAAGCGTACAAACTATGTATAATAACTGCCTGTTAGCTGGAAAAAAGAAGTACGAAATAGATACAACCAGCTTTCAGGGAACAAACCAGTGTGTGACTGAGGGGATCAGAAGTTTTTACTGTGGATGAAAAACATCTTAACTGCTGTTCTGAGGTTTCTCTGTGATTATCTTGAGCTTTCCTGCCCACTGTTAACATTTGGCAGTAATTCTGTGCAGGTTGTATTTCAGATGGGTTTATATGGATACTTAGTACTTATTTTAATAAGTAGTATCTAGGCTATGAAATGTTGCAAATTTTTAATAGGCCTTGAGAAGTAAAAATAAAACTGGTAAGAAATTAAAGTGGAATGGACTGCTCTATTTTGCTGCTCCAATGTGAGTGATATGAAGCAGGTTAACTTTGAAAGTAAGTGGAAGCAGAGTATATTCTCAAAGTTTACTCTACAGGAACGTTCCAATCTACTATTGCCACCACCAAAATAAAACAGAAAAAACCCCCTAAGTTTTTGCCTGTCTCATGGCTGGGCAGTTGTTGGTCTGACCCAACCCTGACTTCATCCAACCCCCTGTCACTACAACTTGTCTAGTCCAGAGCAAGAGTGGTGTTGATGCAGGGCATCATTCCT